>NW_012107452.1:14681-68948 GCF_000951045.1 Mandrillus leucophaeus
AAAAAAAAAAAAATGTACAGTGAGAATTACTCAAAATTGTATTTAATGATGCTCTGATGAAGATGGCATACCGAAAATGTGGCATTGGTATCTCTCTTCATCTCTCATTTTTTGAAATCAAAACAACAATAAAAGATTACTTAACAAAATCCCTTAACAACAACAAAAAAATGAGAACCAGAAAATTTGCCCTTTGAGGGCCTTCCGGAAAATAGCAAAAAATGATTTGAGATTGACAGGTAAATTTAAAGCAAAGTCAATTATAACAATATACACAATGTGCATCCTCCTGCAGGGATGATAATTGGTCTTATTAATAAGTCCCTGGAAAAATCCCAAATCTGTAGTCTGTGGGTGGGCATGATGACTGGTCTTTCTGTCATAGTGGGCAAGGCATGCCAATCAAATTCTTGGGATATAGAGATGTTCAAGGTGGGAGACTGGGCTCAAACTCAGGTGAGAAAGGCAGATGCATTTGATGCCCTTTCCAATGTTCATCATTCTTCTCTTTATCAATCATAAAAACCCAGCCTTGAGTATTTGCCCTCCACCTACCTACCAAAAGGAAAGCCCAATTGCACAGAACCCAAATTCATTCCTCTCTTTCATAAGGAAGGCTACTGTGAAACATTTTTTTTCACAATTAAGAAGCCCATCCCAGCTGCATATATGAATCATTATAATCATTATAATTCTCTCTTTGTAAATCAAGTAATTTTCCTGATAGAACTTTTATTGAGTCCATGTGATGTGACAAGCACTGATCAAAGAATGAGATACACTGAAGTGAACAATTCAGAACAGGTCATTGGCATCATAAAGTTAACTGTCTTACAGCGAATACAAATGATAAACGAGCAAGTAAAGAAAAATATTTAAATAAGCAAATAAAGAAAAATACAGATTATGGTTAAGTGATACAGAAGTTTAAAAGGCAGGTGAGGAACTAGAAGGTAGTAAGAGAGTCCCTTTATAAAGGAAAGTCAGAAGGGCTCCTGTAACAATATGAAACCTGAAAGAAGAGAATGAGCCAAACATGTGGAAAGTTATGGAAAAGAACATTTCTGGCAGAGGGACAGTCATAAAAAGGGGGCCTGGCTACATAGTTGGGAGGAGGGCAGCATCTTTGAGAAAAACAAAGGAAGCCAGTGGGCCTGGAGCATAATGAGAAAGGGGAAGATTGATGTAAGGTGAGGCAGTGTCCATGTCAAGAAGTGCCTTGTAGAACACAGTAGAGCCTGGATTCTTTTTCTGACCCATGAGATAGCATTAAAGGTTTTACTCAGAAGGATGGCATCATCAGCTTTATTTCTCAAACAATCACTACATTAGCTCTGAGGAAAATAATTGAATAAGGGCAAAGTGGAAGAAGAGAGACCAGTAAATGGTCTCAGGTGGTAGTCTAGGCAAGAATGATGTCATCTCAGACAAGGTAGAGGCTTTGGGTATGATTCCTGGGTTTTTGGTTTGAGCAACAGAAGGATGGTGGTGGTATTTAGTGAGGTGGGAAATTATTATGTAGGAATAGGATTTAGTGGGAGATAATCAAAAGTTTACTATCTAACGTGGTTTGAGATGTGTAATGGTATGTTTGAAGGTTTTAAAGATCTTGTCTTTTCAGTGAGAGATCAATGTTTGACTATAATAATAAAATATGCCTAAATGTTCAATGTTTGATAACAATTCAAGGGTAACCAATAAAATTTTAGAAATATAATTGATAAATTCCAGGTAACCAGAAGAAGAAAAGAGTTAATAAAATGCCAGAGAAATATAAACAAAAGGGAACGTGTAAGAAAAAATAAATAAAATCCTATTGTAAACATAAAATAAGGTGGTGGGATATATCCAAATGTCTCAATAAATGTAGTACCTGCCAGATCAACCATTAACTATATCTTCTTGGAGAGTGCAGAGAATACTTCCGTCAACTAGGGTTTGAGAAATGTGTCGGTGAGAAGAACACTGCTCTGTAGTGGCTTCTCTGGAGGCCAGAAATGACAGCAGAAAGTACTGCTATAAAAACGGGTTCTCTGAACTGAATGGAATCTATGGGGTCCTATATTTCAGGGGTCAAATGCAAGCACTAAATGGCCAAAGACAACATGGGCAGCAGACTCAAAGCAGTAATAAAAATTGGTCTGACCCACAGAGACCTTTGGCATTGGCTAATTAATCATGGAGACCCTATGGCTAAAATAAATATGCAGCCTACTAACATTATAGTTGGTATATGTCAATAAATGGCCCTACGTGTGGTGAACAGAAGTTCGACTTGAATTGCTCCATATGGAGTTATGGCCCGTTTACATCCCCAGATCCTCTTAGGCAATGCTGGGTGTATTTGAGAATTATACTGCCCAAAACTTAGGCCCTAAATTTCCCCCAGCTTTCCTCAAAAGAACTTATGATCATCCAAAAGAATGATTGTTGATGGGAGTAGGGAAAATAATCAGATTTTTCAGAGATTATTGATCACTGGCTCTGAGCAGTGGTTTATGGAGAGCAGTGGGTTAATGGTGTTTCAGCATGAGTCCATCTCACGGTTGGCTTGGTAATCCCTCAAACTCATGCTGTGATTATTTTCTCAACCCTTCTGGGCATAATTGGAATAAGTATACTCTCAGAGCAAAGTTTAAGTGGAGACCTCTAGAGTTTTCTTTGTCAAAATGATAATTCAAAATCAATACTGCATTTCTTAGAGAATTACAAAGATTAGTGCCACCAAAATGTGCTTGAAAGATATCAGAGTGGTGATACTTCTGCATTTAACTAGCCTATTTAGCTTGTATAGAAAACAGATGAATTTTGGAGAATAACAGCAGATTACCATAAACTTGATCAGATGGTGACTACAATTGCAGCTGTTGATCCAGCTGTTTTTCCTTTACCAACGGGAATTAACAAATCTTCTGTCACCTGATATGTAGCTTTTGATCTGCTGAATGTTTTTCTGCCCTCTATATCTTTTAGTAAATACTGCCAAAGGAGTTTGATTTAACTGGCAGATTTAGCTGTAAAGTTTTCACTTTCATTGTCTTACTTCAGGGTGGTTTCCACTCTCCAGCCTTATGACACAATCTAGTTTGTAGGGCCCTTGATCATTTCTTCATTTCATAATATCATGTTGATTGATAATATTGTAATATGAATATTTTGCTTATTGGATCTGGTGAATAGCAAGTAGCAGCTACTCTAGATACCTTGGGAAGACAAATGTTTATCAAAAGATGAGAAGTAAATCCTACCAAAATTTAGGGACCTGTAATCTTGCTATTAGGGGCTCGGTGGTCTGCAGGAGGCTGAGATATTATTTTTAAGATGAAGCATAAATTACTGGATCTGGCCCATTATACCACTAAGAAAGAAATACAACACCAACTGGTAGTCTTTGAATATCAGGTATGATAGTCATTGTTTTTTGAAGAACACAAAAGAATGCCATTTTTAAGTGGTACTGCAATAAGAGAAGCCTCTCCAACAGATCCAGGCTGCCATGCCAGATGCTCTTCCTCTTGAGACATATGTTGCATTAGATCTGATGCTGCTGAAGTATTTATGGCAGATAAGGACTCTATAGGGAGATTTTGGAAAGTCCCTATAATGGATCACAGCACAGACATTTATGTAAGTCCGATTCATTCCTTACAACCTCAGTTTTTGTACAAGGGCTCATCGACAAAGTATAAATGTAATGACTGGTTGACAATCAGTTAAATTGAGTTGCTGCAACACAATGCAGTCTTAAAAATGATCTACCAGATTTTTACTCCAGAAACACGTCAAATGTGATTGTAATAAATGATTCTTTTTTTGTATAGTGCTGAATTATGTCTGTTAATGTTTCATTTAGGATATTTGCATCTGTTCATGAGATATATTGGCTTTTAATTTTGCCTTTTTATAATATATTTTTTCAAAGTTAAATTAATTAGGCCTAAAAATACAAGATAAAAAGTGTACTCTCTTTTTCTATTCTTTGTAAAAGCTTGTGAAAACTAGTGCTATTTCTTCATTAAACGTAAGTAGGATCAGTCTCATGCTGGTAAATATTTACCAGCTGGCTTTTCAAAAATATTATATATATTATAATTTATGTTACATATAACATGCAAATATTATATATGTAGTATATACTGCATGCTCATTGTGAAGTTTTACTGCTATTAAGGATGTGTAACACACAACTTACAAATAAAATGTACATTCTTTACTGTAAACTCTTTATTGCCAATTGAGTCTCATATAATACTTTAGTTGCTTTCTTTCTGAACTCTTGTATCCACACTCACCCTAAAAGAGCAATTTAGCCAATATGATAAATAGATTTGGATCCTAATCTATTAATGTGTTCCTTTTATATTTACTGTTATTAAATCATATATGTGATCTACTGATCAACTAATTCTTACCTTCATACAAACTATATTTATTAAACTGAAGCCTCTTTATATTTAGCAATAAATCAAGCCCTCAGATATACTGCTTAATAATTTCTGTGGTGTTAACTCTCCCACCCTGGCTGATTTCATGCTATCAATGTGATATCACTGAAAATAAAATTGGGAAGAGGGACACAGTAGAGCAGCAGTATAAGTATTTGCACCCTACAGATATAATAAATGTTAATAACCTCAAGAGCAGCTAATAGTAAAATGTAGTAAAAAGTAATGAGGAAGTAACAAGTTTGTGATATTGATTATTTTTCAATATAATTTATTTAGTTGAAATTTTAAATGTTTTAATTTCTAATAATGACTGTGTTAAACAACTAGTTTGCAAAATTTCTGAAATTTTAGCAGTTGTCAGGAACAAGCCATCTCCAGTACACCACAGTTGGAGTCACCAGATAATCTATCTGTTTTATTTAAGGTAAAGTATTCAATTATAGATTTATTTCATTTAACAGTTTTAAGACAATAGAGACTTTTTATATCTTCTTGTGCCAATTTTGGTAAGTTGTATTTTCCTAGAAAATTATCCTTTTCTTCTAAATTTAAACATTTATTGGCATAAAGTTGCTCACTAAAATGTCTCATAAACTTTTTAATTCCTATTACTATTGCCCCTTTTTTATTCTTATTATTTGCTTTTTGTTAGTTTTTATTTGTTGACCCATCACACCAGGAGTTTATCTATTGTATTAGTTTTCTCGAAAAAAATTAGCTATTGATCTATTTTATGTTTATTGCTATTTCATTAACTCTTATTTTGACTCCTTCCCTTCTACTTTTTATAGATTTAAATTTACTGTCATTTTTCTAAGTTCTTGAGATAGAAGCTTAGATAATTGTTTTCCACCTATCTTTTCTAACTAATCATAAAATTTCTATGAAATGATGTATGTATGATAGCTATAGATTTTTCATGAATATCCTTTATATAGTTGAGGAAGATCCCATCTATTCCTAGTTTCCTGAGCATTTTCATGAGGAACTTTAAAATTTCATATGAAGCACAGCTTTAATTGCATTACATACATTTTGATACGTAGTACCTTAATTATCATTTGTTCTAAAATATTTCCTAATTTCCTTTGTGATTTCTTTTTTAACCTATGAATATTTCCATTTACAAACTTTGGAATATTTTCTAATTATCTTGTAGTTATAGATTTCTATGCTAATTGTACCATGGTAAGATTACATAGTATATGATATAGTCTTTTAAAATTTGGCTAAACAAATGGTGAATTTTAGTAAAGAAATGTGTATCTTGTGATTTTGGCACCACATGCAGAGAAGTATGTCATTTGGACCAAAAATATTATGTTTTTAATAATAAATAGTCATATTGAGATGTGTTTGCTTGTTTTCTAAATTTAAAAAAATGATGTTAAAATCTCCCCCAAATAATGTAGATTTGTATATTTTTACTTTTTAATACATCATTTAAAAATTAATTATTAGATGACATTATTAAGGTGATTCAGGTTAAAATTGTCCTATTTTCCTAGTAAATTAAAACATATTATTATAAAGCATATCTCACAAATCTAGTGTTTCTGTATGTCTTACATCTTATTTCATAGGTCTGTAAACTTTGAATGTTATTTATAAGTTGTATGCTTTTCACTTTTATTTATTTTCAGCTTCTGTATGTCCTTTAGATATGCTTTCTAAATAGAGTATGGTTGTTGCTGTTCGTGTTATTATTTTTATAAAGTCTGAAAACATATTATATTTACATTAACTTCATTTACACTTAACATAATCACACACACACACATTCTTCCATATGTATGTATGTACTCAATGTATGTCACCATTAAGTATGATAGCTATAGATTTTTCATAAATATCCCTTATACAGTTGAGGAAGATCCCATCTACTCCTAGTTTTCTGAGCATTTTCATGAAGAATAGATGTGAAATTTTTCTCAAATACTTATTTGAACCTATTGAGATAATCAAAGCATTTTTCGTTTCTATTCTACTAATGTGATAAACGATCACGCTATATTAACACAGTGTATACCACAAAATCAATAGCTCAGTGCTAAGTGAGCATTGGATTTATGGAGTAAATCCCATGTGGTCATGATGTATTACGCTTTTTGGATGTTACTGGATGCTGTGTTATGTTATACATTACTGCATAATAAATTCCCAATAACACATCTGCTTAAAACATGATTTATTATCTCACAGTTTTCATAGGTTAGGCATATGAGCATGGATTAACTGGGTCCTCAAATCGGAGTTTTACAGCGGTAAGCAAGGTGCCAAATACGATGGCGTTCTTATTTGGAGTTTAGGGTCTTCCAAGCTCATTCAAGTTGTTTTAGGTAGAATTAGGCTTCTTGAGGTTGTATGACAGAGGTATTCATTTTCTTGCTCTCTGTCAGTCAACGACTACTCTCAGATCCTAAAAGCTACTTTTGGGTTCATATCATGTGGAGCTCATGGGCAGTTCACAACATGGATATTTGCATTCTCCCAGGCCAGAAGGAGTGCATAAATATGACTTTCTCCTCTGCAACTAGCTAGAAGAAACTCTCTGTAAAGATCCTGCCTGATGAGATCAGGCTCACCTAGGATAATTTCCCTTTTAGATGTATAGCATAACATAATCATGAGAGTGGTAACTAATTACAATTATAGCTTCCACCCACAATAAAAGGGATTATATAGGCACATACACCAGATGGTGGGAATCTTGAGGATTATCTCAGAATGCTGCCTATGAGAGATTTTATTTGACTGAATTTTGTTTAAAAATGTATTTAAGAACAGAGCAAAGAGACAACCTGCAGAATGGGAGAAAATATTTGCCAACTATGCATCTGACAAAGGTCTAATACCCAGCATCTATAAGGAATTTAAGCAAATTTACAGAGAAAAACAACCCCATTAAAAAGAAGGCAAAGGACACAAACAGACACTTCTCAAAAGAAGACATACAGGTGGCCATCAGCATATGAATAAAAGGTCAATATTGCTGATCATTAGAGAAATGCAAATCAAAACTACGATGAGATACCATCTCTCACCAATCAGAATGTCTGCTATTAACAGAGACTGGTGAGGTTGCAGAGAAAAGGGAACACTTACACAATGTTGGTGGGAGTGTAAATTCGTTCATTCATTGTGGAAAGCAGTATAGCAATTCCTCAAAGAGCTAAAAGCTGAGGTAACATTCAACCCAACAATCTCATTATTGGGTATATGCCCAGAGGAATATATTTATAAATCATTCTACCAGAAAGACACATGCACACGAATGTTCATTGCAGCACTATTCACAATAGCGAAGGCATGAAATCAATCTAAATGTTCATCGATGACAGATTGGATAATGAAAATGTGGTACATATACACCATTGAATACTATGCAGCCACAAAGATGAATGATATAATGTATTTTGCAGGAACATGGATGGGGCTGCAAGAACAGAAAACCAAATACAGCACGTTCTCACTTAAAAGTGGGAGCTAAATGATAAGAACTTATGAATATAAAGAAGGAAACAACAGACACTGGTGTCTACCTGAGGATGGAGAGTGGGAGGAGGAAAAGGAACAAAAAAGATAACTATTGGGTACTGGGCTTAATACCTGGGTGATGAAATAATTTGTACAACAAGCCCCATGATACGCATTTACCTACGTAACAAACTTTCACATGTACTCCTGAAACTAAAGTAAAAGTTATTTTTTAAAATGTACAAAGTAGAATAGTGGCTACTAGAGGCTGGATAGGGTGAGGGTGTTGGGGAAGGTTGGTCAAGGAGTACAAAGTTACAGTAAGATAGGATGCATAATTTCTAATGTGTCATTGCACAGTAGGGTGACTGTAGTCAACAATAATATACCACATATTTCAGAATAGTTAGAAGAAAGGATTTTGAGTGATCTCACCGCAAAGAAATGATAAATTTTGGAGGAGATGAATGTGCTAATTATCCTAATTTGATCATCACACATTGCATACCTATATGAAAACATCACACTATATGCCATAAATATGTATAGTTATTATATATCAACTAACAGTAAAATGAACTTGAAAAATAAAAAGAACTAAAAATAAAACTACCATACAATCCAGCAGTCCCACTACTGGGTATATACCCAAAAGAAAGAAAAGATCATTCTATTAGAAAGATGCCTGCATTTGTATGTTTATCACAGCACTATTCACAATAACAAAGATACAAAATCAACCTAAGTGTCTGGCAATGGATGAGTTGGTAAACAAAATGTAATCTCTATACGCCATGAACTACCACTCAGTTATCATAAAAGAATGATATCGTGGCTTTTGCAGCAAGATGGATGGAATTGGAGGCCATTAAACCAAGTGAAATAACTCAGAAACAGAAAGTCAAATACCGCATGTTCTCACTTATCAGTAGGAGCCAAACAACGGGTACACGTGGACACACAGAGTCAGAAAATAGACACAGGAGACTCAGACTGAGAAATGTGGGGTGGGGGTGAGGGTTGAAAAATTACCTATTGGGTATCATATTTACTATACATAAATGTGTACACTAAAAGCCCAGACCTCACCACTATGCAATATACCCACGTAACAAAACTGCCCATGTACCCCCTACATCTTTAAAAAATGTTGATTCTGGGTTCCTAAGAGATTTTGGTGAGTAGTTTAGAGGTTTATCTTTCCCCTTGTAATGTCTCTATCTAGTTTTGGTAGAAAATACTGCTATTCTCATGTGGAGGGTGTTTCCCTCCTCTCAATTTTCTGGAAGAGTTTGTGTAGAGTTGGAACTATTTCTTTGTTTACTGTTAGGCATAATTTACCACTGATGCTATCTGCACATGTGGTTTTCTTTGTGGTTAGGTTTTTAACTACAAATTTAATTTATTTAATAAGTATAGGGCTATCTGGTTTATCTGTATCTTCTGAAGTAAGCTTCAACAGTTTATGTCTCTCAAGAAATTTGTCCCATTCACTTACGTTTTGGAATTTATTGACATAAAGTTGTTCATAATATTCCCTTAGTCTTTATTATTCTTTTAAAAGTTGTAGATTTATAGTGATAGTGTTTCTCATTCTTGCTATGGTTAAACTTTGCCTTTTCTTTTTTTTTTCCTGATTAGCCCAGCTACAGGTTAATTAACTATATATTTCTTCAAAGAAAAACTTTTGTCTTTATTTTCTTTGTTAGTTCTCTGTTTTGTATTTTATTGATTTCTGGACTGATATTTGTTATTTCATTGTTAATGCATACTTTAGGTTTCATTTACACTTTTTTTGTTAATTAAGGTAGAAACTGAAGTTACAGTTTTCATCTCTTTTCATATATGTATTGGTGTTTAGTCGTATAAATTTCCCTTTAAGTGCTGTTTTAGATGCATACCACAAATGTTGATGTGCTCTATTTGTATTTCAAAAATATAAATAGCTGAAAATGTTTCCCATTTTACTTTTGATATCTTATTTGACTTTGGGTTATTGAAAAGTAATTTTTTTTTCTTTTAGTTTCTGAATATTTGGAGATATCTTTTTGTTACTGGCATCTTACTTAATTCTATTGTGGTCAGTGAATACACCTTGCATGATTTGAATTCTTCAAAGTTTATTGAGACTTGTATTGACCCTGGATGTGATTTATTAGTAATCTAAAAAAAATTGCTGGAAATACTTGTCTAGGTTGACAAATTTCCTATTCACCAATACTTGAAAAATATTGCTTACCATCTTCTGGCTTACATTGCTTTCAGTGAGAAATCTGTAGCCATCTATATCCCTCTATGTCTATACATGTTGTATTTTCTCTTCTTGCTGATTTTAAGATGATTTCTTTGTCACTGGTTTTAAACAATATGATTCAGATATGCCTTGATGTAATTTTATTTGTTTCTTGTGCTTGGGATTATTTGAGTTTTTAGATCTCTGGGGCTTGTAGTTTTCATTAAATTTGACATTCTTCAGTCATTATTTATTTATTTATATGTTTTTTTCTCCTATTTCCCTATTCTCGCTTCTTCACATACTCCAGGCATATGTATATTAGACCACATGAAGCTGTCCAGCACCTCACTCACAAACTGTTCATTTTATTTTCAGTTATTTTTCCCCTATGTTTCATTTTGTACAGTTCACTAATCTTTTTTTTTTTTTTGAGAGAGAGAGTTTCACTCTGTTGCCTAGGCTGGAGTGCAGTGGTGCAATCTCGGCTCATTGCAACCTCTGCCTTCTAGGTTCAAGTGATTCTCCTGCCTCAGCCTCCCAAGTAGCTGGGACTACAAGTTTGTGCCATCATGCCCAGCTAATTTTTGTATTTTTAGTAGAGAAGGGGTTTCACCATATTGGCGAGTCTGGTCTGGAACTCCTGACCTCATAATCTGTCTGCCTTGGACTCCCAAAGTGCTGGGACTACAGATGTGAGCCACCGTGCCCAGGCTCCAGTTCACTAATCTTTTGGGTATCAATGTCCAATCTGCCATTAATCATATCCAATGCATTAATTTTTTTGACATTATTTTCATTTCTTGAAAATATCTTGAAAAATGCAATGCCAGTATGGGGCCTACCTCACTGCAATTCTGCCTTCTTTTGGATCTCAGCCTAAAAGTCCTTCATAGTTTAATAGATGTCTAATATAAGTACATATTTTTAATATTTGTTCAGATTTATTAATTGTCTCAATGGGAGTGTTAATCTGGATTGCCTTGCTTCTGATTATTAGAAAATAAAATTCCATTGTTATTCTCACCTTTTTACTAAGTACATGCATTTGATAAAAGTAAAGTCAGTCAAAATTAAATGCATTCTGAAATAAGTAAATTTTATTTGATCAGCAGTAAGAATCCACTATAAATTCTGGTTGAAGGTAGAGACATGAAGGCAATATTATTGGAGAAATTGATAGAATTAGAAATTTTTTAAATAATAATTGACTGTAAATGTCCATAATTTCAAATGGGGCTAAACTTTTCCTAACTGATCATTATATTAGTAAATCTTTGTTTGACCTAATAATAAAAATAAGTTAGTGTCCTAATTAATTGTTCACAGGTTTTTCTATTACAACGCTAGTAGCAGAGATTTTACTTTGAGCCAGGGTCAAATCCAATGTAGTAGTGGAGAGTTATTTGTGTGTATGTGTGAATGTGTTTGTTTGTGTGTGGTCAGTGTAAACTTAAAAGATTTGGGTGAAATTAAGTTTGGGAAAATGATCAAAATTAGAAATATATAAGAATTACTTAAAGTTTTATACTGGAAAAAGTAAAGTGATTTAGTAGCAAAAATTAGGAAGTATCTATGTGAACTCACTATTTTAGTAAGAAATACATATTTCAGCACTGTCACCAAACAGACCCAGCAAGGGAGTGAATACTATCAGTGAACATGGAGAAAAAATGTTTATACCTATGCCGATATTTAGACTCTATTTCACTCTAAATTTAAACTGTTATGTGAGGAGTAACTGATTTCATGTCTTTGACCAGGAAAACATTAAAAACAAAAAGTGTTTGAAATATCTTATTGCTGGAAAGCAAAGATGCTTTTAAAATGTCTGGGGCAGTATTGAAAGAAGCCAACCTTAAGGCATTTCCATAAGCTAAATTGTTACCAAGTGAGATTGAAAAAGAGAACAATAATCATGGCCAACAGGCATAAAACGAATGAAATCATGTCCTTTGCAGTAACAGGGATGGAGCTGGAGGCCATTATCCTAAGTGAACTAACTTAGAAACAGAAAATCAAGTATCACATATTCTCACATATAGGTGTCAGCTAAGCAATGGATACATATGAACATCAAGATGGAAATAATAGATACTGGGGACTCCAAAAGTGGAGAGGGTGGGAGGCGGCTGAGGTTAAAAATTACCTATTGGGTACAATGTTCAATTAAAAAAAATTGTGTGAAAGAAATGGAGCAAAAAGTCCTAATTAAAAAAAATTGTGTGAAAGAAATGGAGCAAAAAGTCCTATTTATATAGTAAGTGATGTATAATTTTTAGAAATGTTTTAACTCAATGTATGCTAGTTCTAATTTGAATTACCAGTTCATAATCAATATCAAAGAGTTAATATTCTAGACACTATAACCTTCTGCTATCTGGTTACATTATTTTTGTTAAATTACCTTTACCATGGAAAAGTATCAAAATAATATCGTTACCTTGGTGGGTATCAGAATAATATATATTACTGTACAAACAAAGTATAAGCATCAATACAGAATAAAACTCATGGAGTTTAAATTTTAAAATAGGTGCAGTTGGAACTCTTCCGTTGAATTTGTGAGTGCTGAGCTTCTGTATTTTTTATCTTCTGTTTAAGAGGTTTGATGTATTTTTAAAAATATAATAAGAAATTCATAATTTTATTTTAAATTAAGATCATTTAATTGATTAATCTCAGCATTTAAAAACATATTAATCAATATGTATGTTTCCTAAATTGAGCATGAATTCGATTTAAAGCAGTAGAAAATCTCCCTCTCTTTGTATAAATATCCCTGAGACATTCAAGATATCTAGGAATCCTGAAATTTTAACATGTCTGACCACATCTGGCCAACTGTAAAAAGAGTCAAGAGAGGATTCTGTGTAAAGGCTTTCTATAGGCAAAAAGAGGCAGGCCAAAATATCTCTCCCATTACAAAGCCTTCATCATTACAAAGGTGGTATTAATTCTGACTACACTGAGGTGGTTATCAACAGCCTGGGCTAATAGCCACGTGTCTGGGTCCTTGTGAAAGAAAGTGATATAAGTAAAAATAATAGGGATGTAGCAGGCCAAGTCTCACTAACAGCTGAATAGGCAGGCCTCCATGATGATTTTTTTAGCACTGACCGAGTGGTTAAGTTAAATATTAAAAGCTGATAGGGCCAGTGCCCTTTTACAAAGGCTGGAATGTAACAGAAGCCCACCAAGGGTTTTGCCTAGGCTTTTCGCTGGGTCCTGAAGCGTGACAAGATAATGAAGGAATTCTTAACAGAATCTATTTAAGATTAAACAAGTTTTATTGGGGGTCTGAAGAAACTCTGCAGACCTCCACAAACAAGTTTTATTGGGGAACTCCCCAAACCTCCATGATTTAGCAGAAGACAAGATAAGGGTAATCACCCTTATCTCCTGGACCCATCAAGATTAAGTAAATTTACTAAGGCTCCAGAGGAAGGCCTTAAGGACTCAGACCTTAGTTATAGATTAGAAGAAGTTAATCATTTATGTCTTTAGATGAATGCACACTTACAGGTAGATATGTAGCTTAAAAGGTATATAAGCGCTGGAAAACTTCACAATTTTGAGTTGGTCTGGTAATATTTTCTTGGCCTTCTCCTTGTACCCGGTAACAGAAATAAACTCTTCTTTCCCAGTTCATCTGCATCTCATTATTGGGCCACAAGAATAAGCTCCCTGACCCTTGGTTTGGTCTGAGAACAGAGCCATAAAGCAAGAGCACACAAGCAGCAATTCAGGTCACATAGAATATACTACAAAGGTATATTCAACTTGCAACACATCAGTGAGTAGCTTTGATGCCATGAGGGCATTGGTGCCTCAGTGGTGATGCCTCGGGTTAGTTCCTGATGGAGCAATAAGTTGCTTAGCAGAAATCCTAGTGCCTAATAAAGCACTGGTAAGCCTGCCAAATCAAGGTGGCTGAAAGAGTACCTGGAAGATCTGAAGACACAGCTGGGTAAATGCAGTGGGATAGTTCATGGACAAATGTCAAACATACTCTAGAAACACTTGGACTGAGCTTGTCAGGGATGAAGATCCCGCAGGATGTAATTTGGAAGAATGGCAGCAGTAACAATAAATGTCACTTAATGTTAATGTGACCTAACATACAAAAATGCTCTTAATATCTGGGATAATTTGTATTTCATACTTATTACCATAAATTCTGAGGGCATAAAATTGTAACATCATTGTTCTAGGGGAAATTCTGGCTGTGTTTAAAAATAAAGAATCTTTTAATAATTGAAATTTTAAAACTCTAGAGTATAAATATTTCTACTATGGTGATTTATAATATAAATATAGTTTTTAAATGTTGAAGCATTTGTTGAAATTCATTTTACTGCCATGACCAAACACAAATAAAAATAATTTCATATAGTTTTATATAAATGAGCTTAGTGGGAACGCAAATTCTCATTAGTTGTGATGAAAATACACCTATCCTATTAACAAAAGACCATCTTTGAAAATTTGTTAGTCAGCCTCTGCTACTTTTTGGGCAGCATTCTATGTGCTCAGCCTAAAGCAGTGAACAAGACAAAGAATGTCTGTACTTCCACAGAGACCTACAATGTCAGGGAGGGAGAAATATCCAAACAAGAAGCAAAAGGTTAACCCATTGGTAGGTATTGTACCTCTACTTTCTTTGCGAGCAACTGTCATGTCTAAAAAGTCTCAAGGACATTGGACATTGCCCCTTTATAATAGTGACCATATAACTTACTGCTTGAACCAGGGCATTTCAGAGAGTAAAAAGTAATGCTTAAAAAATTAAATAATTTGGCTGAGCATGGTGGCTCATGCCTGTAATACCAGCACGTTGGGAGGCTGAGGTGAGTGGATCACTTGAGGTCAGGAGTTTGAGACCAGCCTGGCCTACATGGTGAAATCCCGTATTTACTAAAAATACAAAAATTAGCCCAGCGTGGTGGCATGTTCCTGTAATCCCAGCTACTCAGGAGGCTGAGGCAGGAGAATTGCTTGAACCAGGAGGTGGAGGTTGCAGTGAGCCAAGATTGCACCACTGCACTCCAGCCTAGGCAAGATCCTGTCTCAAAAAATCTTGAGAGCAAGATCCTGTCTCAAAAAAATAAAACAAAACAAACAAATGAAGTAATTTAATTTTTAAATATTTATTGACTGATAAATTAGTTTGATAACATTTATTGACCTACAAAACACTTTAGCTAAAAAATTATATTCAAAAATAACTTTCTTAAAAATAACGTACATCTGCACATATTAAAGCAAAATTTTTAAAAATCCCATTCATTATCTAAAATTAAACATAGACTAAGTTAATTACTTATTCTTGGTACATAATCAGTTTTTAAACTTTATTAGCTTCTAATACTTTGTCACTGATATTTTTCTGAAGCGCTTAGATTTTTTTCAGCTAGTCTTATTTTTATTTTTCCAAATAACTCCAATAATTTTTAAAGTTATACTTTATACTTTGTAACTTTAACAGTTGATATTTTTAATAAATTCTTCTTTAAAGAAAATATTAATAAATAAAATATTCTTTCTGCATGTGAGGTACTTGGTAATCTCAAAAAAATTTTCTTAATGTGAGATATTATCAATTTTTGTTCTTTTCATATTGAAATGTGTAACATTTTAAACCAATGTATTTTTCAAGTTATTTTCTTCTTTTTTCTCCTTAGAAGACCTTTCTTTGATAAATATTTTTAAGCTAACCTCATAAAGTAAATCGTATTTATTAACTTTTTGAATATTTTACCACATTTAGACAAATTGTAGACCATCTTAATTTAATTTTATCCTAGTATAGAGTGTAATTTATCCAATTAAAAATAGCAGTTCTGTCAAAAGATTCTTTCAAGTCAAAATATCACAATTACAGGATTTCCAATTTAAGTCTTGTGAACTGTTTGACCTTTCATTTTTCATTCTGTTCAATTCCACACTTGATCTGGTAGAAATAATTTTTAGTATTTTCCGGTTTGTAAGCTTTGTCTTCCAAGTCTTGATATAATTTAAAAAGTGGCGGAAGATTGACTAAAGGAGTCAATAAGGAATGTCCGGGTGTGATAGAATTATTCTGTACCTCAGTGGTGTAATGGTTACACAAATGAATGCTTTTAGTAAAACTCATCAAAATGTACATTTAAGATTTTTATATTACACTGAATATAGATCTTACTATGACAAAAAAATCAACTAAAAAAACCCCAAAAAACTCAGAGCTTATATGAGAAAAGTTAAAAAACAAGATGAAATAAGCTATATATTCCAATATCATTTATATAAACTAAAAAATATCCACACAAAATAACAATATGTGTTTCATAAAACACATACCCAATGAAAGAACATAACATTAGACAGTATAGAATGGTAGCTGTGGTTGGGTAGGGGAGAGGGGATTAGGGGAAGGAGTGACGCAGAGGAAAAGTGAGAATAAACAAGTAAAATGGAATTTGCTTCCATGGACCTTTCACGTACGTGTTCCTCTCAGGTACAATTTTCTGACCTAAAATGCAACCTATGCTGTTGACGAAGGTCTAATTTGCAGATTAGATAAGGAGCTTAAACAAATTTACAAACAAAAACCAAACAATTCCATTATAAAGTTGGCAAAGAACATGAACAGACACTTTTCAAATGAAGATATACACATGGTCAATAAGCATATGAAAAAATGCTCAACATCACTACTCATTAGAGAAATGCAAGTTAAAACCACCATGAGATACCATCTCACACCAGTCAGAATGACTCTTCTTAAAAGGTCAAAAAATAACAGATGCTGGTGAAGTTGCAGAGAAAAGGGATTACATACACTGCTGGTGGGAATGTAAAGTAGTTCAACCACTGTGGAAAGCAGTGTGGGATTCCTCAGATAACTTAAAACAGAGTTATCATGCAACCCAGACATCCCATTATTGGGCATATACCCAAAGGAATATAAATTATTCCACTGTAAAGACACATGTGCATATATGTTCATCATAGCACTATTCACAACACCAAAAACATGAAATCAGTCTAAATACCTATCAACAGTACACTGGAAAAAGAAAATGTAGGCTGGGTGTGGTGGCTTATGCCTGTAATCCCAGTACTTTTGGAGGTCGAGGTGGGTGAATCACAAGGTCAGGAGCTCGAGACCATCCTGGCTAACATGGTGAAACCTTGGCTCTAATAAAAATACAAAAAAAACCCCCCCAAAAATTAGCCATGCATGGTGGCGGGCACCTGTAGTCCCAGCTACTCGGGAGGCTGAGTCAGGAGAATGAACCTGGGAGGCAGAGCTTGCAGTGAGCCGAGATCATGCTGCTGCACTTCAGCCTGAGCGATAGTGCGGGACTCCGTCTCAAAAAATAAATAAATAAATAAAAAGTAAATGTGGTACATATACACCATGGAATACCATGCAGCCATAAAAAAAGCACGAGATCATGTCCTTTGCAGCAACATGGATGGAGCTGGGAGCCATTATCCTAAGCAAATTAATACAGGAGCATAAAAAAATACTGCATCTTCTCACTTGTAATTGGGAGCTAAACAACGAGAACATATGAACATAAAACGGGCAACAACAGATACCAGGGCCTACTTGAGGGAGGAGGGAGAGGAGCAGAAAAAATATGTACTATGCTTAGTACCTGGCTGACCAAATCATCTCTACAACAAACCCCAGTGACCTCTATAACAAACCTTCACATACACCCGTAAATCTAAAATAAAAGTGTATAAAATTAAAGAAAATATGTTATCAGAATTTTATGAAGTCTTGTTAAAGGAAATTTTACATATTTACATTGTGAATTTGTCTTTTGGCTAATCCAGTCTACTTGAGAGTAACATTTCATTAAACTTGGACAATGAAAATTCTTCTCCCTATAGTCAAAAGTAATAATAGATCAATATAATTTGACTCTAAAAATTCCAAAATGCACATGACTAATTTTTTTAGTGTGAAAGAAGAATCAGGGGAAATAGGTCTGTGGCAAAGCAAATTAACTCTGATTCTATTTTTCACATATTTTGAATAAGAGATTCACACCTGCCATTTATAGAAGTGTAATTTTCACAGTCCTGAGGGTGAGTATCCACCTTCTTTATGGAAAGTTAAGGTATACAGTTTTGCAAATAGAAAGAATATTGCATTTGATTTAAGATAGTTGATTTAAGGTAAATATTTGCACAAGCATCATAGTCCATATGTTAAGAAAAAATTACAATTCTTTAGGGCCAGGCTCATTTTTGAGATAGTCTTCAGCTTCAGATAGTGTTTCAGATACACCCAACCAGAGCATTTGTTGGTTCCAAATTAGGTAAGACTGTAGATTTTAATCTATGGAATCAATATCGCAAGGTTAAAAACATGACATCACAAGATGTGAGAATGTTAGAATGTATTATTGAACCAACAACGAACAACATTTGTAGGCTTTTGACTGTAGTGTGTGAGAAAAATTATGCATTCTGTCTTCCTGACATGCTCTCTGCAGGCTCCATAATGTTGTTTTGGTAACAGTGTAAAGTATTCTTTATTATTTTTTAAATGTGTCCTCAAAATAACAGGTATTATTTTGGTATAATTCTAGTTAAGTAAAACTCTGGCAGAACTATTAAGTTATAGAGTAAAAGACATTTCTACAGATTGGTTAAACCTTTACTTATAGCTCCTATATATTACTCTTGTGAATGGCTGCTGATAACAAGCAAAGATTTAAGGGGTTATTAATTTAACCTCTTCTGATGTGCTCAACAACACTTTCTAAAAATCACATGCAGTAATTTCCTCCTACCTACTTCAAGCATTAAGTGAACAGATTTGTATAATTTTGTATGCATAATTTTATTTTAATCTATAATGCAGGTGCCATCACTAAGTTCTGTTGAAGAATTGATTACTACAAATATTTTTGTTTTTGTTAATTTGGAATATATATATATAATCTAGGAATACAAAATGCTGTATAATGGAATCCAAACTTTTTATTTTTTGTGTTTATCCTTTAGAATATTAAAAGTTCATGCATGCCGTTAGGACAATATTAGAGTGAGTTAGTAGAAAGAAATCTGAAATAATGCTATTAGGTTTTCTGTGTTTTTTCACTTTCCCATATAAAATGTGGTTTCCTAAAGTTAGAAGGGAAAATGACAGTTGTTTTCTAATAATCTTAATGTCTAGCTCTGCTCTCAATGTCTAGCTCTGCTCTCCATAAACGATTACTTTCATTCTTTTTTATTTAGGTAGTAATTTGATATAATTAATACACTCCCACCCAAGGCACAGATAAAATAATTATAAGAATTCATTCTTACATGTGTTCTCCTTTAATATTGTTTCGCAATGAAAATATGGACCTTTGGTAAAAACATAATTCCCCCTCTTCATTTCAAAATGTAAAAATCATAGGTAGCTTTTGTAATACTAAGTGCTCAAATACTTGTATTTTATGATAGAAACAACTCTGTCAAAGGTTGTGTTAATCTTAAGTAACAAGAATTTCATTCGTCTTTTCCTTACACGTTAAATTGAACCAAATAATTTCAAAAGTCTCAAAGGCTGTGAAATTATTATAATCATTGGAAATGTGTCAAAGTGTGGAGTATTTATATGACAATTTCATTTAAGCTTTTAGGGCACTATTGAAACACATTTCAACCTTAAATGGCCATCCAGGCAGAGGCTTTAGAAGTAAATTGTTTACATTGATTCACAATCCCATAAGCCTTTATAGTAAACTATCCTCTTTGAATTTACAACCTTGCTTAATTTAGCAGAAAATTGCTTTCTATTTCTGAGACCCGCTTAGAAGACTTGAGCAGATTTAAAAACAAAAAAAAAATTGTTCTGTGATGATGATGAAGGGAGACTTGAGAATCCCTTTGAAGAACAGAATTGACTATAGACCGAACAGCCTGTGTTTATGGATAACTGAGCTTCACACCTCTCACTGAAGGTGAGAAAGTCCTACTGAAGGTGACAAAGTCCTTATCACAGTGCCTGGTACAAGGTGGGTACCCAAATGTGTGTTCCTATAAAACAGCAGCAAATAAACTGTTACTCCTCAAAAACTCTCATCTTCACTGAATGGGTATAGGATGTAGAATCTTCCTGTGCTTAAGCAACTTTTAAATAGCACTTTATACACTTTCAAAAGATCAATTACATCAGAATAGCTATGGCTTGTGAAAGTTAAAAAGGAAGTGAGCAATATGTTAAGAATACCTGGCAGATAAGAAATGCAGCTGTTATGATTGCCTAACTGACCACCTGTTTCCTGTTGAAGGAGCTCATTGTACTAGTGGAGAGATTTTAACAGGAATTAAAATATGTTCTTCAAATTTACATAAAAATGGATGTTGTGCTATCTACTGTTTCATGATTAAGAACATATACAAAGCCCTTCTTTTATCATGCCTATAGTTCCTGGTGTTTCTGAAAAGTTATAGAGAGACTCAACTATGACTTTCAGTAAGTAAGACTTACTGAAAGAAAGGAGAGGTAGAAATCATACATTCAGCAGCAAATGGGATACCTGAATCTGAATCCCAGCTCTGCCACTTACTAACCTTGTGACCATAGAAAATTTTCTAATCTCTCTTATTTTTCTCATCTCTTAAATGGGGATACTAATAATAGTTACATCGTAGGGGTGTTGTAAGAACTAAATGAGTTAATATATGTTAAACACTCAGAACAGCCTGCCAAACAATGAATACTATGTAAGTATTGACTTATTAATATTTTGTTATTACTTTATAAGCACTAATTTTCTGTAATCGGGGAAAGAAAGAGAAAAGCAAAGAAACCTTGATGTTCCAAGCAAGTAAATACTCAAGTTCATCCAGTTGTGTTTCTATCAAATGTGAGGGGTTAAGGAGTAGACTATCTTCTTTATTTTATATCTGATGGAACTTAGGCAAAAGTGAATAACTGACTTGTATCAGATGATGTCAGTCTTTGATTCAGTCACTTTCAGAGCTTTTCTTTTTATTTTTCTTCCCATGAGCATTTACTCTTTCATCAGCCAAAGATCATTTCCACATTCTTCTGGTAATGAAACTGACCCAGGTGTCCCATAGAGCTGAAGTTCATGGTTTCTTTGAATAAGCATAGAAATTGGCCCTCCCAGTCTTAAAACTTGAGAAAGTTGCATTTTCCTTATCTGAGTTCCTTTCCAAGGAAACCAGCCATCAGGCCTCCCAGATACTAGCAAGGAGCTGAAAGTCACCAGATCACTGCATTTGGACAATGAGATGCCAGACACCTCATCTGTTATGATTGCCTAACTGACCACCTGCTTCCCGTTGACCAGCTGCTCTTCTTTACACCTCCCTAATTCCTGTTTTCCCACACATGGTTACGTTTCTTCCCTGCTATATAAGCTCCTAATTTTAGTCAGTCAGGGAGATGGATTTGAGATCTCCTGGCCTCTTGGCTACAGCACTCTATTAAAGGCTTCATTTTTGGCAATACTTATTTCAGTGATTGGCTTTCTGTGCAGCAAGCAACAGGACCTAGACCGAACACCTGGTGTTTTGGTAACAGTAAGTGGACACAATTTCCTTTGAAAGTTGTCCCTCCCTGACAAGGATGCCAATTGTATTTCACCAAACCCAGTAAGGGTCATTGACCTGGGCCTGGCCAGGCAGCCAAAGTATTGTTTAATGAATGTTACAAAAGGAGCGCTGCTGATCTTTTATGTGGCATTTAATATGTAAATACTGGAAAACAGAAGCACACTTTACTCTGAGATCAGTAGGCTGACATCTTGTAAGCTTAAAGCTGTCTACAAATATGTCATTCCCATCTTTTATCTCCCACCTGGGGGAAGGCTCAGCAGCAATGGAGGAAATGAGGCCAAAACATGAAGTGAACCAGAGCTAATTGGTGAAAGAATATTTCTTATGGTATCATTTGAGTATCTGGAGCCTTGAGACCTTTCCCACATCTGGATTTCCCATGAATGTAGGCTAACAAATTGCTTATCTTTTGCTTAATCTATTTTTACTTGAAGTTCTGTCAAATATGATGAACAGAGAGCCAACTAAAACAAAAATATTGCAAATGGAAAAATCCTAAAATGTAGATTTGACCGAATAGAAAAGGGAGTGAAGGGAAGTATGGATCTTACATTTTGCAATCACGCAATAGCAAAGCAGTTGGTAGATCTATAACCTATTATACCTTGGATCTTGGACCATATATCAACCAAGAGTGGCACTTCATGGGCATGGTAGAGAAACATCATGTTGTTAATGTGTTTATTACCTCTTGTAACTTCCAGTAACATCCAAATGGAAAGTGCTAAATGTTCAGTCTAAGCCATCATATCTGAGAGCATATAGAGAAAAATATGCATCTTTAGGAAAGGTCACTGAACTGCAACCAATGACTGTCAAAGATTAGATAATAATAAACTTTGCAGGATTAAAATTCAATTCCCTTTTATAAACTAAGTTGGATTATCTTTCTAGATTGATTAGTTAATCTAAAATGGCAAACACTGTGAGAAATAAAGTTGGAAGTTAGGATTCAGGGCAATAGGTTGGGGAATGGGAGCACGTGATCCTCCGGGCCTCTTACAAACACCTAGTGCTTTGCAAACTCTTATGTAACACAAGTATAATTTAAGTATAATATCTGTTAGTTATTCTTCCTGACCCTCTCCTTCCTACCCTCTACCCTCCAAAAGGCCCCAGTATGGGTTGTTCCCCTCTGTGTGTCCATGTGTGTTCTCATCTCTTAGCCCCCACTTACAAGTGAGAGCATGCAATATTTGAGCTTCTGTTCCTGCGTTAGTTTGCTAAGGATAATGGCCACCAGCTATATCTATGTCCCTGCAAAGGACATGATATTTACAACAAACCCCCATGACACAAGTTTACCTATGTAACAAATCTGTATTTGTACCTCTGAACTTAAAATAAAAGTTTAAAAAGTATGCTTTTTACTAGACTGAAGCTTGGAGGCAAAGGCAACGTATCTCCATCAACATCCCTGCCTGTAATTTTCTATTACTGTTAGACAAACACCAATACAATCTTTTAAGTTGAAAATTAGGAATAAGGACAACATTTGCATGCCAATTACTAAGGGTCAGAAAATACTCAAACGCTGCCTCAATTTGAAGTTCTGACTGGTAAAAATTCTGGCTTTGATTACTAGCTAATGTAATTAATAAGAACCAGCCAATTACAGTTTTATGGAAGTTGAATTGTCAGAGAAATCTAATTTTGGCATCCAGTAGCTTCTGACTGCCCAACACTTAAGTTAATTTTTCTTTTAGGTGAACATTTATATGGAATGGAAAAGGATGTTTGAGACAAAATAATAAGGTCAGAGATCATTAAAGGGAAACATTATAGATTTGACAATATTAAAATGTGAAACAATGGCACCTCAGAAATGACAAATAAAATGTAAAAGACAAACTGAGAATATTAGTCACATAAGCCTTAGTATATTTCATAAATCAATATAAATTGATGAATGCACTAATAGAAAAATAGGAAAAAGTGGCAAATATTCAATTCAGATCAAAGAAAAACTAGCCATTAAACATATTTAATAAAATAAAACGCATTTAATACAATAAATGCATTAAATGGGATAGTTTTTTATCTATCAAACTAGCAAAGGATTTAAGGAAATGAGCACCTTTATACACTGTAGTGTGGGGCAGAAAGAAATTCTTTAAACATTTTCATCAAACAACTTGTCAAGAGATATATTTTTTAAAACTTTAAAGTAGCTATAACTTTTAACCTAGTAAATCTTTAACTACAAGTTAATCCAATAGTCAGCAAATAGAAATATGGCCAAAAATCTATATACTTAATAAAATATATTTTTCTGCATTGTTTACAATATTTCTGAAAATATTTTTTAACTATTAAAAAGTTATGAACACATATAGTTGTACATATTTATAGGGTACATGTGAAATTTTGATATAAGCATATCATGTATCATGATCAAATCAGGGTAATTGGGGTAGCCATTACCTCAAGCATTCATTATTTTTTCTTCCAATTCTACTCTTTAAGTTACTTTGAAATGACCAATACATTTTCAACTATAACTATCTTAGTATGCTACCAAACACTAGATCTTATTTACTAACCATCTCCTCTTTATGCCCTCCTCCCCACCACCAATTTCAGCCCCAGATAATCATCATTTTACTCTCTGTCTCCATTAGTTCAACTCTTTTTTAGCAGGTACATATTACTGAGAACATGCAATATTTGTGTTTATGTGCTTGTTTTACTTCACTTAACGGAATGTCTTCAAGTTCTATCCATATTGTAGAAAATGACAGAAATTCATTATTTTTATGGCTGAATACTATTTCATCACATATATGCTCCACATTTTCTTTATCCATTCCTCCTTTGATGAACACTTAGGTTGATTTCATATCTTGGCTATTATGAATAGTACTGGAATAAGCATGGGAGTACAGATAGCTCTTCAATATACTGATTGCCTTTATTCTGGATGTATATCCAGCAGTGGGATTGCTGCTGGATGATATGGTAGTTCTATTTTTTGGTTCCTTGAAGCACCTCCATATTGTTCTCCATAGTGGCTGTATTAATCTACATTCCCACCAACAGTGTATGAGGGTTTCCCTTTCTCAACATCCTCACCAGCATTCATTATTGCTTGTCTTTTTTATAAAAGCCATTTTACCTGGGGTAACATGAAATCTTGTTGTAGTTTTAAGTTGCATTTCCCTGAAGTTTAGTGATGGTGAGAATTTTTTTCATATGTCTATTGGCCACTTGTAGGTCTTCTTTTGAGAAATGTCTATTCATAACTTTGACTCATTTAAAAATTTGATTATTTGTTTTTATCCTATTGAGTTGTTTGAGCACCTTATATATTCTGGCTTTTAATCCTTTGTGAGATAGTGATATAGTTTGGCTCTGTGTCCCCACCCAAATTTTATGTTGAAATATAATCCCTTGTGTTGGAGGTCGGGCCTGGTGGGAGGTGATTAAATCATGGGGATGGTTCAAATGGTTTAGGACCATCCCTCTAGTGTTGTTTCATGATAGAGTTCCCATGAGATCTGATTGTTCAAAAGTGTGTAGCGCTTCCCCCTTTGCTTTCTCCCTCCTGCTGCCATGTGAAGATGACTTGCTTCCCCTTTACCCTTCTGCCATGATTGTAAGTTTTCTGAGGCCTCCCCAGATATGCCTTCTATACAGATTGTAGAACTGTGAGTTAATTAAATCTTTTTTTTTTTTAATAAATCACCCCATCTCAGGTAGTTCTTTATAGCAATGTGAGAATGGACTAATACAGAAAATTGGTACCAGTAGTGGGGTACTGCAATAAAGATGCCTGAAAATGTGGAAGCAGCTTTGGAACTGGGTAACTGGCACAGGTTGGAATAGTTTGGAGGGCTCAGAAGAAGACAGGAAGATGAGGTAAAGTTTGGAACTTCTTAGAGACTTGATGAATGGTTGTGATCAATATGCTGATAGTAATATCGACCATGGAGTCCAGGCTGAGGTGGTCGCAGATGGAGATAAGTAACTTATTGGGAAGTGGAGTGAAAGCCACTCTTGCTATGCCTTAGCAAAGAGACTAGTGGCATGCTCTAGAGATCTGTGGAACTTTGAACTTGAGATTGATGATTTAAGGTATCAGGCAGAAGAAATTTCTAATCAGCAAAGTGTTTTAAGATATGGTCCGGCTGCTTCTGAAAGCATATGCTCATCTGCATAAACAAAGATATGACCTAAAACTAGAACTTATATTTAAAAGGGAAATAGAGCATAATGTTTAGAAAACTTGCAGCCCAACCATATGGCAGAAAAGAAAAAACCCATTTCTCGGGAGGAAGTCAAGGCTGTAGAAATTTACATAAGTAAAGAAGAGCCAAATGTTAATAGTCAAGACAATGGGGAAAATGCCTCTGAGGCATTCCAGAGACCTTCATAGCCTGGAGGCCTAGGAGGGAAAAATGTTTTCATGGGCCAGGTCCAGGACCTGCTGCTCTGTGCAGCCTTGGGACATAGTGTCCTGTGCCCCAGCTGCTCCAGCTCCAGCTATGGCTAAAAGGAGCCAGGGTATAGCTCAGACTGTGGCTTCAGGGGCTTCCATGTGGTGTTAGGCCTTCAGGTGTGCAGAAGGCAAGAGTTAAGCTTTGGAAGCCTCCATCTAGATTTCAGAGAGAGTATGGAAACCTCTGGATATCCAGGCAGATGTCAGCTGCAGGGGTAGAGCCTCCATGAAAAACCTCTACTAGGGCAGTGCAGAGGGGAATTGTAGGGTTGGAGCCCCTACACATCATCCCAGCTGGAGCACTACCTAGTGGAGCTATGAGAAGCAGGCCACTATCCTGCAGACACCAGAATGGTAGATCCACCGATAGCTTGCACTGTACACCTGGAAAAGCTGCAGGCATTCAACACCACCCCATGAAAGCAGCCATGGAGGCAGTATTCTACAGAGCCACAGGGGTGGAGCTGCCAAAGGCCTTAGGAGCCCACCCTTTGCATAGCGTGCCCTAGATATGAGACATGGAGTAAAAAGAGACTATTTTGGAGCTTTAAGATTTAATGACAGCCCTGTTGGGTTTCAGATTTGCATGACACTTGTAGCCAATTTGTTTTGGCCAATTTCTCCCTTTTGGAATGGGTTCATTTACCCAATGCCTGAACCTCCATTTTATCTTGGAACTAATTAATTTGTTTTTTATTTTACAGTCTCATAGGCAGAAGGTACTGGTCTCAGATGGGACTTCAGTCTTCAACTTTTGAGTTAATGCTGGAATGAGTTAAGACTTTGAGGGACTGGGCCAGGTGGAGTGGCTCATGCCTGTAATCCCAGCTCTTTGGGAGGCTGAGGTGGGCGGATCACAAGGTCAGGAGATAGAGACCATCCTGGCTAACATAGTGAAACCCTGTCTCTACTAAAAATATAAAAAATTAGCCAGGCATGGTGGTAGGCGCCTGTAGTCCCAGCTACTCAGGAGGCTAAGGCAAGAGAATGGTGTGAACCTGGGAGGCGGAGCTTGCAGTGAGCCGAGATCACGCCACTGCACCCAGCCTGGGCAACAGAGCAAGACTCTGTCTCAAAGAAAAAAAAAAGACTTTGGGGAACTCTGTTTGGAAGGCATGATTGTATTTTGAAGTGTGAGAAGGACATGAGATTTGGGAGGGACCAGGGCAGAATGATATGGCTTAGCTATGTGTCTGCACCCAAATCTCATTTTTAATTATTATCCCCCAATGTTCAAGTGGGGTCTTGTGGAAGGTGATTGGATCATGTGGGTGGTTTTCTAATGGTTTAGCACCATTCCTCTAGTACTGTCTCATGACAGAGTTCTCAGGATATCTGGTTGTTTAAAAGTGTGTTGCACTTCTCCCTTTGTGCTCTCTCTCCTGCTGCCATGTGAAGACTTGCTTGCTTCCCCTTCTGCCATGATTGTAAGTTTCCTGAGACATCCCCAGCCATGCCTTCTATACAGTCTGTGGAACTGTGAGTCAATTAAACCTCTTTTCTTTATAAATTACCCAGTCTCTGGTAGTTCTTTTTATAGTGTGAGAATGGACTAATACAGATGGGTAGTTTGCAAATATTTTCTCTGATCCTGTGAATTGTCTCTTTATTCTATTGATTGTTTCCTTTGGTGTGCAGAAGATTTCTAGCTTGATGTGATCCCATTTGTCCATTTTTGCTTTGATTATATATGCTTTTCAGGTTTTACTCAAGAAATCTTTGTTCAGATCAATGTCCTGGAGTGTCTTCCCAATCTTTTCATAAAACTGACATGAACAGCAACTGAATTGTTGGACTGGTTTAGTCATCAGAAGTGGAAGTCTTTGTGGTGTACCTTTGAAGTACTGTAGTGGAGACAACAAGGAAGAAAGAGCCTACAGTGAGCAGAGCTCTGGGCAGCCAGATTGACAGAACAAAGAACTTCCATTAAGTTCAGGGAGTAGGAAAACTGCTTCTTCTACCCATCTAGATACGTTATGGACCAGAAACCACTATTGCCAGTACCTTTTCCTCTGTTTCTAAGTGGAAAACACTTATAATCATTCCTCCCACTATGATTTGGATAAGTTAATCACATTTTATAAGATCCCAAAAAACCAGTTCTGAATCTTATCAGAGATCCTGCATTTGGAATTGAATAAGAACTAGATGTTATTGGATAGCAACTAGATGTTTCTGGAGAAAGAAACTAATTGTTTTCCTTTAGTGAAGGAATATTTCCACTTCTGTTTATACAGGGAAGAGCTAATTGGGGCTTTTCTTGTTTCTTTTTTCTTTTTTTTTTTTGAGACAGTCTCACTGTGTTGCTCAGGTTGGAGCTCAGTGGCATGATCGCAGCTCACTGCAACCTCCACCCTCCCAGATTCAAGCAATTAACCTGCCTCAACTTCCCAAGTAGATGGGACTACAGGTGTGTACCACCACACTGGCTAATTTTTTTATTTTTAGTAGAGATGGGATTTCACTTTCTTGACCAGGCTGGTCTTGAACTCCTGACCTTAAGTGATCCACCTGCCTTCGCCTCCCAAAGTGCTGGGATTATAGGCATGAGCCACTGTGCTTAGCCCTAGTTGAGGAATTTTTGAAATCAGTAGTTTCCCTCTTATCTACAGGGGATATGTTCCAAGACCCCCATTGTATGCCCAAACCACTGATGGTACCCAATCAGATGCCATCAATTGGAATATACTTCTGTTTACATATTCCACCCACAAACTTAATATCTTTTCCATTTTAACTTAGCACTTATCACATGGCTGTAACTTTTTCAATTTGAAGTGCAACAGCAAAACTAGCTCAAATTCCTTTTCCTTCTTCACAATCTCATGGATAGAAGATTTGTTCTTACTGTAGATCTTAGCAACTTCAGCACATGATTTTTTTTCTTTCCTTATTAACTCAAAGCTTCTACATTTCCACTTAAACGGAGCACTTTAGGGATTCTTTTTGCCATATTCAAATGCCAGGATTACTACTATCATGCATGGGCCATTACTAAGTAAAATAAGGGTTCCTTGAACATAAGCAGTACCCATACCTCTACAGTCAATCTGAAAGCCAAGTCAGCTAATAAGTGATGCAGGCTGGTAGCTTCTACAGTGTGGATACACTGGACAAAGAAATGATTCATGACCTGGGCTGGATGAATCAGGATGCATGAGATTTCATCATGCTACTCAGAAAGGTGTGCAATTTAAAACTTAACAATTAGTATTTCTGGAATTTTCCATTTCATATTTTCGAGACTGCGGTTGATCTCAGGTAAGTAAAGCAAACCACAGATAATACAAAGCAAAACCACAGGTAAGTGGGGATATATGGTTCAAAGACTAAATAAAAAGGGAAATTGGAAAGATCATAATCTTAGACAATCTGACAACATTTCAGATATAAATATGACACACACATATAAAGAACATAGAGTCAAAGTGATAAATATTGTCAGTTCTTTCTTATAGTACATCATAAATCAGTGGAATTCAGATTTATATTCCAATAGGGATTACAATAAAATTTCACAAGCCAAATCTAAAACTTAAAATTAAAAATTAAAATAAGCAAAAATCACCAGAACAAATTTTACTTCATTAAAAAATTAATAGTGCTATTGAGATAATTGACATACAGTAAAGTGCATACACTTAAGTGCATACATTTTGATAAATTTTGACCCTGCAATTAAGATAGTGAACATAGAATATCATTTCTAGAAGTTTCTTTGTGTCCTTTGTAATCCTTCCCTTCTGACTCTCCTACCACTGGATGGGTATAGATAGATTTGTAAATTAATGTTTTTTGTCTTTCATTATTTTAAAGATGTTATTCCACTATCTTCAGGTTCTTGTTGTTTTGGATAAGAAATCTGGTGCCATCTGTGTCTTAATTCTTTACGTTATGTAATGTCTGTTTTTCTCTGCTTTTAAAATGTTGTCTTTATCCCTAGCTTTGGGCCATATGATTATGATATGCTTGGTGAAGATTTTAAATTATGCGTCGTTTGCCCTTTGGGATTGTTGAACTTTTTCACACTGTGCACTATAGGGTTTTTTGTTTTTTGTTTTTTCCTGTTTTTAAAATCAAATTTGTAAGATTTTTAGTCACAACCTCTTTAGCTTTGTGTTTTTTCTGTACCATTTCTCTCCTTTCCTTCTGGGATACTAATCACACATAAACTAGGCTGCTTGAAGTTGTCACGCTGTTCACTTATTCTCTCTTCATTATTATTTTTTAGTTTTTAGCTCTCTATTTCATATTCTGTAGTTTCTATTTCTATGTGCTCGAGTTTATTGATTATTTCTCCTGCAATATCCAATCAGCCATCAAATCCTTTGAGTATTTTTTATTTCTGTACTAATTTGCGGTTTTGGAATTTTGATTTGGAATATTTTTTAATCTTCTACATTTCTGTTTAACGTGCTCAACCTTTCCTCTAGCTTTTCAATCATGTGAAATACAGCTATAACAAGTGTTTTAATGCCTATTACTAATAATGTATGTGTTAATTCTGGTTTGCTGCTGATTGGTTGCTTTTCCTCCTAATTTGGGGTTGTATTTTCCTGCTTTTTATATGGTTTTTCTATAGAATGCCAGCCATTGTTGATTTTACCTTCTTAGTTGCTGGGAATTTTTTCATTGAGATAAATATGAATGACCTTTGTTCTGAGATGCAGTTAAATTATTTGGGAAGAGTTCCTATTTCTGAGATTTATTAGGTAGTACCACAGCAGTATGTATCCTAGGGTAATTAGAGGTATCTTAGGTTCCTTGGATTTCTAGCTTTATCATTGCAAATTAGGAGGTCTACCAGGCTGTGCCTCAGTCTTTTCTTCCTGCTCCACTGGCTGGAACACTGAAGGCAGTAAGCTGTGGCAACTGCAGAGCTAAGCTTGTTTATTTCCTATTTTTCAGTGATCATTGTCCTTTTCTCCTGATATCCAATGTCTTGAAAACTATTGTTTCTTGTATTTTACTCTGATTTTCATTGTTTCTGCTAGCAGGGTAAACCTGATCCTTCTTGTTCTATCTCAGTTGAAAGTATAAATAAACCAAGATGATTTAGAGCTAAAGATGTGAGAAAATATGCTCTATAAGAAAATGCAGTCACATATCACTTAATTACAGGGATTCATTCTGAGAGCAGTAGGTTAGTTTATACAAGCATCATCACAAACATATGAGTAAACACATGAGTATACCAGCATCATCACAAACATATGCACTATAGTGTTAGGATGGCCATGATATCATTGGGTGAGAGGAATTTTTTTCAGTTCCATTATAATTTTACAGGACCACTCTCAAATAGGCAATTCATTGTTGACCAAAACAACGGTATGCAGTCAGTGCATGACTAATTAAAATACTGGTTATTTGGTGTGGAGTTAAGCAAATTCTATTGGACAGAAAATGGACTGTACTTACACGGAAAATTAGCACAGAGTCATCGTAACTTTTTGACTTAGTTAAGAACCTATAGACTACTTAAAAACGGCATTGGAAACATTGACAAGTATTTGGCAAAACTAAAGCTATACACCTTCTTCAATCGCAAACATACAATTCTAATTGAATTAAATATCTAAAATAGAATATACCAAATCATAAAATTTGTAAAGGAAAATAATTTCAGAACTGAGTTATTGAAGCTTTCTATAAACTAAAATTATAAGCTATAAAGCTAGACTAACAAATTTCACTATGTTAAAATTAAAAATGTCTCTGCCATCGAAAAAACTTCACCATTAACAATGTTAAAAGATAAATGACAGAGGAGAACAAGTACACATAAAACAGCCATTGGATTAATATTAAAATATGTAAAGGGTTTACCAAATAATAAAAATAATAGGCCAATGGAAAACAGAGCTGAAAATATAAACAACTATAGCATTTAACAACAGAAAATACATATAACCAAGGACATATGAAGTAGAGTCAAGCATTTTTCAAATGGTTCATTGGTGGCTGGACACGGTGGCTCACGCCTGTAATCCCAGCACTTTGGGAGGCTGAGGCGGGCAGATCATGAGGTCAGGAGATAGAGACTATCCTGGCCAACATCATGAAACCCTATCTCTACTAAAAACATAAAAATTAGCCAGGCATGGTGGCATGTGCCTGTAATCTCAGCTACGTGGGAGGCTGAGGCAGGAGAATCACTTGAACTAGGGAGTCAGAGGTCCCAGTGAGCTGAGATCGTGCCACTGCACTCTAGCCTGATGAGAGTGAGATTCCATCTCAAAAAAAAAAAAAAAGAAAAAAAAATTGGCAAAAATTAGTTTGTTCATATCAAATGTAGAGTTATGGGAAATAAGTAGCCCCCCCAAATTTAAATATTATATGTCTAATGACCAACAGTTTTATTTCTTATTATTATACACTCAGATTTAATATCATGGTTAAGAACAAGAGGAATAAACAGATTTTCATGGAAATATTGTTTATTATTATAAAAAATTTGAAAGCAAATTGTATTTCCATCATTGGGAAAATAACTAAACTACAAATAAATTGCATACATAGTATAGCATACACTATGTAAGGTTAAAAAGTGACACAGAAAAGTCTCCAAAGGGATTATGGTGGTGAGAGAAGGGAATATAGGAAGCAATTATCATAATAAAGCATTCAGCATGATAAATTATCCATCAGAAACACAAACACACACAGCAACACTGTACACTTCTCTAAATAGTTGCTTGTATGAGTACATGTGTATTTAACACATTAAAAAACCTAAACATATACCCGTTAAATGATAATCTGGAATAAAAAGAGGTATTACATGTAGTAGTCAAAAAGCATTTTACCTTAACCTATAATATTTCATTTTTTATCAATGACAATGCATTCTACATTGCTTGTGTAATTCTATAAATATTACTATACAAACAAGTGCTAAAATGAATTGTAATATTGGAAGAAGCATGCATATGTGGGTCTGTATGTGCATGCTAGGAGGCCACTTAGTGGAATGTAGTGGTTGCCTCTCATTTTTGTACACAGCATCCCTTTCTCCTTTTCCAGTTAATAGGACCATTATGTTCCTTTTTATAGCTTTATTTTGCATAAACTAATTCAAATTGGGTTTGTATCACTTGTAACTGAACAAGTCCTTATTTTCTTTCTAACACATTTTCTGTTTTATTGCCATTATGTTTAAAAAATGTAAAAACAGCACATTATACTATGCAACTTCCAGTTTATCTTGAAGAAATGAGTCACCACCCAAGTATGGAGCATGAACTTAATCTCATGGGATTGGAAGGGCAGACAGAGAAAGGAATGACACTTTGGAAATTTACTTTGAGAAATGTCTGTATTATTAAACAGAACAGGGTTTCATTTCTGTATTCTTTCAGCGAAGCTACTAATCTGAGCAATATGGAATTAAAATTGTAGACTAATACATTAAAAGGTAAGATATATAAGAGTAAAGTATGTAAGATTCTAACAATAGGGATTTTGATAATGGTTAGTTATTTCCTATTTACCTTCTGTCAACAGCCACGCCTCCAGAGCCCAGCTCTGGGACCCTGGCACCAGGGGAACCTCCCATGACAGATTACCATGGTCTCTTGCATGCTGCTGTAGATTGCAATACTGAGAGCATGATAACTTGCCGCTCCCCAAAATATTCTTGTCTTGCCTACTTGCTCAAATATTGGAGGATCTGAAGAAATTACGAAAAATTGCTGACACTTAGTAATCAGTTAGGATTACCCAGAAAAATAGAACCAATAGGATGTGTGTGTGTGTGTGTGTGTGTGTATGTATATAAATATACATAAATTAAAGAGATTTATTTTAAAGAATTGGCTTATGAGATTTTCCAGACTTGGTGTGTCCAAATTCTGATGAGGAAGCCTGGAAGGCTGAAGACTTAGGAAAGAGCTGCAAGTTGTGTCCAAAGGCAGTCTGTTGGTGAGCCAGGAAGAACTGATGTTGCAGATGAAATCTAAAGCTAGTTGTTCTGTTGTCAGAATTTCCTCTTGCTTGTAGGAGGTCAGGCTTTTAGTCTACACAGGCCTGCAACTGATAGAACGTGGCTTGCCCACCTGGTAGAAGATACTCTACTCAAAGTTCACCAATTTAAACGTAGATCTCATCGAAAACACCTGCACAGAAACAGTCCTAATGTATGACCACATATCTGGGCACTGTGGCACAGCCATGTTGACACATAAAATTAATCATCACACTTAGTCTAACATGTTTCAAGCATTTCCAATTCAGTTTTAATTTACTGGTGGACCTACGACTTATATTAAAAATTTAAAATGAAAATAAAATTCTTTTGAAAAATAAAGATAGTATAGTTAGGTACATTAAAACAAAAACTTTATATGACTATCTGATTATGAAAAATTATATTAATTAAATAATTACTTTTGGTATATATTTGGAATTTTAATCTTTCTTGGCCATATCTCTAATATCACATCACTGGAGTTCTTTAGAAAAAATATATATTTTTAGTACGGTCTTACTTTTTCTTTTTCTTATAACATTCCTTCAGTATTTTTAAAGTTGTATTTCGTGGCACATCAATTTCTGATAATCTCAGAGCAAATTCTACAAATTGGAAAATACAGTCAATTGTAATTATTTTCATAAAGAAATACATAAATATTTTAACAGAAGTATTGTCACAAGTATAGTATTTTTGTCTCCATGTAGATTACCATTTTGACAAACATTTTTAGAAAACATCAAATAATTTGCCACCATTTATGATTATGTTTAATGTTTTGTCAGATATAAAAGCTGCAAGTATGTAGGGCTTCTCAGTGTTATTCAAGTGGAGAATATAAACATATCCAATACAAATAGAAGTTCCAAGTTTTTCATAAGTCAAGATATTCCAAGATGCAATTAAATCTCAGTTTTTAATTTCATATGCTGTTTGAGCTCTTGTTGTTTAATTTGGTTGGTTCCCGTGTGGCTTTTTAAAGTAAACATTTTTGTTGTATGACATGCATACTGAAAAGTGAACAAGTCATAAATTATACAGGTTGGCGAAATTTCACTAAGTGATCAACACCAGTGTAACTACCATGTAGATCAAATCAAGAAATATATTATTATCAGGTTCCCAGAAAGTTCATCCTCATATCTCCTTCACATCAGTGACTGTTGCCTAATGCAGTGACTATTGTGTTCATAGTTGTTGGGGGGTTTTTCAGCTCAGAAAAATAACTCTTGCCCATTATCTATATTATTAGGACATTATAATAGTGAAGTAGTTCTGCGTGTGTGTGTGTGTGTGTGTGTGTAAAAGAGAGACAGATAAAAGACAGAGAGACATAGTACATTCAATTTCTTTTGGATTATGTGTTGCTACATCATTCATTACATGTTGCTATGTCATTCACGGAAACATCAGGAGTAGACAAGACTGCTGATTAGTATGTAGCACTCGATCCACTTCTGTTTTGATTTGGAGATGATAAATTAAGCAACCCCTTCTTGGTATGTTCATTTGTGAGGATGATCAGCGTTAAGAATTAGATGCCAGTGTATGTGTAGATCCTTCATACAAAGCCTAGAACAACCATTTGGAAAATTCAGTGCCAGTTTCTCACAGAATAATGTAGTGAAGCAGGTTGCCTGGGTGCCTGGCTGTAGGATGGCAGGTGCCTGAGAATCTAACCAAGAGAATAAAGGGAGAGGCAGGAGGTAAAGGTACTGGATTGGGAAAACCAATAAATCATACCTTTTTTTCCTGTCCTGAATTTAAAACAATTAAGAAATAAAACATGGAAAAGATACTGATGAGGACCAAATATTGGTTTTAATAATGATAAAGCAAATTGGAGAATTTGGCTTTAGTTTTCATAACATAGGGCCTGCTAAAACTCACCCCAGGGAAACTTTGGGTCTGCTAAGCAAATATACTGATCTGGGATGATGACCTTAATGGGTGGAGAAGAAATAAAAGAAGATTAATCCCCAATGCTTACAGATGTTTAATAGATGAGGTCTGTTAATTTTAAACATGGATCTATGGTGTCAGACCCTTGCCAACCAACAACAAATACGACATGCTGTATATGGAGAAGAATAGGAAAGGGATGAAGAAAGAGGCCTGAACATTAAAGGAGCATTGTCACTCTGCACAAGAAAACAAAACTAGATAAATAAAGGTTCCTTCCTAATGTTAGCCATCACATATAACCTTTTCACAGAGACTAAATGGATGTCTAAATGCTGTCTTGTGTTATGATCAAGATAAGTTTAATATAATGGTTAAAAACTATGGTAATCACATATGTCTGTATATAGAGAAATTTAATCATCCTTAGAATATAAAAATGAATTATTTGGACAAATTAGTCAATACTTTGGTTGGTGGTCTATATGTTATATTGAAGTATAAATTATTCCAGCCTTTCAAATACATAGATAAATTTTGATTAGTAATGTGATGCCAGAATTCCAGGGATTGTCCATTTCACCCATTGATAATGCTAAGCAACTCTAAGGGACTATGCAGAAACGAAAAAGGCAGGAAAAAGTCGTTCGAACAAGAAAAGTTATTTGAGCAAGAAAACATGACCTTTATTCCAGGCTAAAATTTAGGCTACATTATTAAAAGGTTGATATGTGAGCAACGGGGAAAGAAACGAGTGATTATTAAAGCCAGCATGTCCTCATTAAACAAGTTATATCACAATAACTACATTTTTTAATAACAAGGTTATAAGATTAATAGACTATGGAAGTTCTAAGGAAAAAAATAATAGAAATAATATGTGCAAGGGTAAAAACAGTGGCAGTAATTTTTACTTTAACCTATTAAGTCTAAGACTTAATAGACTTACTTCATAGACTTAAAACAATTGGAATTGCTGCCTGATACATGGTAAGAGCTTAAAAAGCATAAACTATTTTTATGATTGTCATTATTTTTTGAGAAACTTTAGTTGGGTTAAAATATAACATGTATTCATAAAAGATTTTGGAAAAGTGTTAAATATTGTCTAAATTGATAAATGGGGACAGATCAGAACAGATTTTATTGTAAATAGGTGAATTTGTAACCAGGTGATAATATTGAAAGAATTTAAGATAAAGAAATGACTTCAGTGGCATAATAAAGGTCTGCAATTTAGACTCTTCTTACTGAGCATTTTCATTAATGACTTCAGGAAGGCAAAGTTATTAGATAGAAGATAAAATAAAGCTGAAGGGTAGCAAATCAGGAATCCGAGAACTGTTTCTTTCTAGAACAACAGGTTGAATGGAATAAAATTAATTATAATAGTGAAAATTAAAGAACTGCACACTTAAGTAAAACAAAAACCCAAAAAGGAACTGTCCATGTGCATTAAGCATCAGTATTACTTAGCATCAGTATTAGTGGGGAGAAAATATTTGTTGAAAAGCAAGCTTATTATGAGTCAAAAGCTGTAAAATAAATTTTCAATAAAATAAAGCAATTCTGAGCTTCATTAAATTCTAATTTGTTCTATGTGTCAGAGGTATCGAATAAGCATCAATTGATAGAAGATGGGGAAAACCATTTTCACTCAAGCTCTAAACTCACCCTGCCCCATTTTGTTGACCAGGCTGGAGTGCAGTGTCATGACAGCCTTGAATTCCTGGGCTCAAGTGATCTACCCACCTCAGCCTCCCCGGAAGCTACAACTACAGGCGTATGCCACCAAGACTGGCTAACTTTATTTTTTATTTTGTTGGTGACGAGGGTATTGTTATGTTGCTTAGGCTGGTCTTAAACTCCTGGCCTCAAGTGACCCTCCTGCCTCAATCTCCTAAGTAGTTGGGACTAGTGGCATGCGCCATTGCATCCAGTACTAAAGTTAAACTCTCTAAAGATTAATTGAAACTATCCAAAGTGGAATGTCCATGTTTGGGGAGCAGTTTATTCTCAATCTTTACAGTACTTTGACCAGTACCTGGAAATCTTATATAGCCAGAGTTTCATAATCTAAGGTCAGAAATAAATAAAGAGTTGCTTAGAAAATAAGGGTGACTGGAACCTACTCCTTTATATTCTGATCCAAGAAGCCTGAAGTGGATACAAGCATCTCATCTGGTTTCTTTTGTATTTACTATATACTTTTTTTTTTCTTTTTACAACACTGTTCCTGTTGATAATTCAGGAGTGGAAATCTGACCTGGATTGTGGCTCAGACAAGGTATTCCTAAAGCACTTAACATGATAGAGATCTGAAACATATGTAAACGGGGATTAGAAGGACGTTCCAGGCAGATAGAACATGTGCAAAGCCTGTGTGGTAGGCAAAAAGCATAATATGATGAGTAGTTAAAAGACAGTGTGAGTGGCCAGAACAGAATATGAAAGAGAAAATGGAAAGATGAGACTGGAGAGGTGAGGTGTATATTACTAAGACAACACATGGCTTTGTAGTTCATGTTCACAATTTTGACCTTTGTCTAAAAGCAATAGGAAGCCACCGAACGGTATCAATTAGGAAGGTGACATGACTGGATTATAGTTTTGAAAGGCATGCCCTGTCTGCGGGGTGTTTAATAGATTGGAGAGGGACAAAAGATGATACCAGAAATTTTGATAGATGTCTATATCAGTGGTCCAGTTAACAGATTAATGATCATTTATTTTGATAAAGTGACAAGGGAGATGAAAAATTTGATGAAAAATTGATGATAAAGTTGATGCATTCATAAGTTAATTGCAAACTAATATCAATAGGACTTAACGAAAGGTTGAGGATGGGATTGGAGTACAAAAAGATTTCAAGGCGCTGTTCTTTCAGTGAATATTTATGAAAACACTACTATGTGTTGGGTACTGTTGTAGTACTTAGGGGTACACCAGTGAACAAGATGAACAAGGTCCCTGAGTTTGTGAAGCTTACATATCAGTGGAGAAGACACATAAACACATAAAGAAATAATAAAATAATATAAAAATCACACGTACTTTGAGGAAAATAAAATGCTGTGATGCGATAGGGAGTCGCTGAAGAAATGTTTAAATTGGTGGTATCTAAAGAGCATCTCAAAGAGTAGTTAAGTGTTAAGCTGAAACCTCAATAACAAGAAGGAACTAGTCATAAGAGGAAATAGAATTGGAGCCTTCCAGACCAAACCAAAAAAAGGCAGTGCAGATATCCTAATGGAAGAACAAGTCTAATGTCTTTAAGGAAAAAAGAAGGCTACTTTGTTTGGAAAGGAATGCGGAGGGGTGCCATGGAAGGAATGATGGTTAGAGAGGCAGGGCTAGATCGTGTAGGGCCTGGTAGATCATGCTAAACAGTTTCAACTTTATGCAATGCCTATGGAAAAGCATAAAGTTTTTTTTTTTTTTTTTTTTTTTTTTTTTTAAACAGGAAGGTCATCAAGATCCTATTGCAGCAATCCAGAAGGGAAGCAATGATAGTGATTTGGACTAGTGAGCCATTGGTGGAAAATGGAGAAAATGAATACAACTGGGATTATTCTGAGGGTAAATAAGGAAGAATGTGTTGTTGGATTAGATGTGGGGGTTCAAGAAAGACAGCCCTCTTTCTCAGTTTTTAGTTGAACAACTGAGATGATAGTATCATATCCTTAGAGGAGGACAACTTAGGAGAAAAAAGTTTTTCAGACAGGGAAAGAAGAATAAAGAATTTCAAATCATCCATGTTGTTTAAGATGCCTATTATACATCCAAGTGTACATAAAACTTTGATCAAGACTAGAGATACCTACTTTACACGTCTAGAAAGATGGTGCTGCCTTTTATTGCTATAAGAAATCCTGTCTGAAGTGCTACTTAATAAAGTATGTGGTCCAATGAGATACTAAGCATTACAAAGGTAAAGTAAGTCTACTGCTGAATTCATTAGTAGTAACCTTGTAGTGGTGCTATTAGCTTTCCTAAATAAAGAATGCTGCTGGGTTTTTTGTGTCTGTTTTTTGGAGATGTCAGCAGGTACAGGAAATGGGAAGAATGTGTCTTAATTGTTAATCTCATTTTTTTCAGTAAACTAGCTTAATTTCAGAATTTCAATTAGGGTCATTCCTTCTCTGCATAATCAGTTTCTGATTTGGAGTCTTTATTATCTATTTATATTATTAATATGATAAATATAAATATTATTAATAATATAATAAATAAATATTTATTATATTATAAATTAATATTTATTATCATCACAGTAAATGTAAAGTGGCATCTCATTATGGTTTTGACTTGCATTTTCCTGGAAACTAATGATGTTTGTCATTTTTTTCTGTAGTTATTGGCTATTTGTATATATTCCTTGGAGAAAAGTCTATTCAAATTTTTGCTCATTTTTAAATTGGGTAGTATTTTTGTTGTTGAATTGTAAGAGTTAATTATGTATTCCGGTACTAGATCTTTATCAAGTATATGATTTTGAATACTAGATTGTGGATGCATGAAAGTTTTTAATTTTGATGAAGTTCAGTGTATCTATTTTTCTTTTGTTATTTATGCTTTTGATACAATATCTAAGGATCCTTTGTCAAATCAAATTCATGAAGGTTTACTCCTACGCTTTATGCTGAAAATTTTATAGCTTTACATCTTACATTTTGCTCTCGTGATCCATCTTGAATTAATTTTTATATATGGTGTAAGGAAACGGCCCAACTTGATTGATTTTGCAAGTGGCTATCCAGTTGTTCCAGCATCATTTGTCAAAAAGACTATTCTTTCCACTTTGGATGGTTTTGGCACACTTGCTAAAAAGCAGGCATATATGAATAGATTTATTTCTATATTCTTAATTACATTCCATTGATCTATCATAGCCATTATCTTTGTTTTTTGGGGGTCTTTTGTTTGTTTGTTTGTGGGTTTTTTTGTTCTGTTTTTTTTTGTTTGTTTTTTGTTTTTGAGGCGGAGGCTCACTCTGTCACCCAGGCTGGAGTGCAGTGGTGCGATCTTGGCTCACTGCAACCTTCACCTCCCAGGTTCAAACAATTCTCCTGCCTGGGTTTCACCATGTTGGTCAGGCTAGTCTTGAACTCCTGACAACAGGTGATCCACCCGCTCAGCCTCCCGAAGTCCTTATACCAATACTACACTATCTAAACTTTGCTTTGTAGAGAGTTTTCAAATCAGGAAATGTTAGGCATCCTACTTCTTCTCTTCAAGATTATTTTAGTTATTTGGAATTTTTGAAATTTTAGAGTCAGCTTGTCTTTTTTTTTTTTTTTTTTTTTTTTTTTTGAGACGGAGTCTCGCTCTGTTGCCAGGCTGGAGTGCATTCACTGCAACCTCCGCCTCCCAGGTTCAAGCTTTTCTCCTGCCTCAGCCTCCTGAGTAGCTGGGACTACAGGCACGTGCTACCACGCCTGGTTAATGAGGTCATGAGGTTTCACTATTTTGGCCAGGATGGTCTTAGTCTCTTGACCTCATGTTCCAGCCGCCTCGGCCTCTCAAAGTGCTGGAATTACAGGCGTAAGCCACCGCGCCTGGCCCAGCTTGTTAATTTTTAAAAGAAGTCATTTTGATACAGATTGCATTAAATTTACAGATCAGTTTGGGGACTGTTCCCTTCTTAACAATATTAAGTCTTCCAATCCATGAACATGGGATATTTATTCAATTATTTAGATCTTCTTTAATTCCTCTCTATATATTTTGTGGTTTTCAGAATATGAATTTTTCACAGCTTTGTCAAATTTATCCCTAAGTATTTTAATTCTTTGAATGCTTTTATACACAGGATTGTTCTCTTAATGTCATTTTCAGATTATTCATGGCAAGTGTGTAAGAATTTTTGTATATTGATTTATTTTGTAATGTTTCTGAACTCATTTATTAATTGTCACAATAGTTTTTAGTGCATTCTTTAGGATTTTCTATCTACAACTTCATGTCATCTATGAACCAAGACAATTTTACTTTTTCCTATCCAATATGAATGCCTTTATATTCATTTATCTTTACTAATTTCCCTAGCTAGAGTTTATAGTGCAATATTTAATACAAGTGTCAAGAGCAGGTGTCTTTGTCCTTCTCCTGATATTATAGGGAAACCATTCAGTCTTTCACAATTAAGTATGATGTTAGCCAGAGGTTTTTCATAGACCTTCTTTATCAGTTAAAGAAGTTTCCTTCAGTTTCCAGGTTGTTGAATTTTTTAAAAATCATGAAATGGTATTGGATTTTTCTGAACCTATGATCGTATACTTTTTCTGAATCATATGCTCCTCCCTTTTTATTCATTCATAGAATGTACTACACTGATATTCAGTTGTTAAACCAATCTTGCATTCCTGGAATAATGGTCCTATATGGTCATGATGTAAAATTATTTTTTATATATTGCTGGATTCAGTTAGCTAGTATTTTGTAGACGATTTTTGTATCTTCGGTCGTAAGAGATATTGGTCTCTAGTTTTCTTGTGAGGTCTTTGCCTGGTTTGGTTACCAGGGTAATACTGGCCTCATAGAATGAGTGGGAAGTATTTCCCCTTTTTCTATTTTAGGTAAGAGTTTGTGAACAATTGGTACTACTTTAAAAAAAAAAATGCTTGGTGGAATTCAGCTTGAAGTCACCTGATCCTGAGCTTTTCTTTGAGGATAGTATTTTTTTATTATGACTTTAATATCTTTACATAATATATCTCCACTCAGGTTATCTATTTCTTCTCAAGTCAGTTTTGCTAGCATGTGTCTTTCTAGGTTATCTAAGTTATCTAATTGGTTGACATACAGTTATCATAGTATTCATTTATAACCCTTTCTATTTCTGTAGGTTCAGAATTAATGTCCCCTAATTTGAGTCTTCTATCTTTTTCATCAGCCATTTAGCTAAAGATTTGTCAATTTTATTGATCTTTTTAGAAAACCAACTTTTGGTTTAATTTATCTACTGCTTTTTTATTCTCTAATTCATTAATTTCTGCTCTAACATTTTATTTCCTTTCTTCTGTGTGTTTTAGGTTTAGATGGCTCTTCTTTTTCCAGTGTCTTAAAGTGGAAGGTTAGTTATTGATTTGGCTCTTTCTTCTTACTTAATATAGACATCTTCAGCTTTACATTTTCCTCTAAGCAGTGCGTTAGCTGCATACCATATGTTTTTATAAGTTGTATATTTATTTTAATTCTCTTTGTTTTAATTCATCTCAAAGAATTTTCTGAGTTCCCTTCTGTTTTTGTCTGTTTTTTAAAACTCATTTCAACTTTTATTTTAGATTCAGTGGGTGCGTATGCAGGTTTGTTATATGGGTATATTACACAATGCTGAGGTTTGGGGTATGGATGATCCCATCATTAAGACAGAGAGCATAGTACCAAACAGGTAGTTTTTCAGCCCACCATCCCCTCCTTCTCTCTCCACTCTGGTAGTCCCCAGTGTCAATTGTTTCTATCTTTACATCTATGTGTACTAAATGCTTAGCTCCCACTTAGAAGTGAGAGCACGTGGTATTTGATTGTCTGTTCCTGCATTAATTTGCTTAGCATAATGGTCTCCAACTGCATCCATGTTGCTGCAAAAAACATGATTTCTTTCTTTTTTATGGTTGTATAATAGTTCATGGTGTAGACATAGCACCTTTTCTTAATCTAATCCACCATGCATGGGTACCTAGGTTGATTCCATGTCTTGTTATTGTAACTGGCACTGCAATGAACACACCAAGCACATGGATCTTTTTTGTAGAATGATTTGTTTTCCTTTGGATAGATACCTTGTAATGGGATTTCTGGGTTGAATGGTAGTTCTGCTTTAAGTACTTTGAGAAATCTCCAAACTGCTACCCACAGTGGCAGTACTAATTTACATTGCGACCAATTGTATATAAGTGTTTCCCTTTCTTTGTAGCCTTCCCAGCATCTGTTGTTTTTAGAATTTTTAACAATGGCCATCCTGACTGGTGTGAGATGATATTTCACTGTGGTTTTGATTAGCATTTCTCAAATGATTAGTGATGATGAGCATTTATTTCATATGCTTGTTGGCTGCATTTGTGTCTTTTGATAAGTGTCTGTTCATGTACTTTGTCTATGGTTTAATGGGGTTACTTGTTTTTTGCCTGTTGATTTAAGTTACTATAGCTTTTGGGTATTGGGCTTTCGTTGGATACATAGTTTGTGAATATTTTCTCCCATTTTGTAGGTTGTCTGCTTACTATGTTGACAGTATCTTTTGCTTTGCAGAAGCTCTTTAGCTTAATTAGGCCCCAGTTGTCAATTTTTGTTTTTGTTGCATGCTTTTTGTGACTAAGTCACAAATTACTTGCCATGGGCAGTGTTCAGAATGGCATTTCCTGGTTTTCTTCTAGGATTTTTATAGTTTAAGGTTTGAGTTCCCTTTTGATTTATTTTTTGACTTACTGGTTATTTAGGAGCATGTTGTTTAATTTGTACATATTTATGAGGTTCTCAAATTTCCTCTTGCTATTGATTTCTAACTCCATTCCATAGCAGTAGGAGAATATATATTATTTGCATCCTTTGAAATATATTGAGCCTCAGTTTATGGCCTAGCATATGGTCTATTCTAGACAATGCTTTATGTGAACTTGAAAATAATATTTGCTGTTGCTGTTGTGTGTTCTGTAGATATCTGTTTTTTAAAAAAAAAATTTGACACGTAACGATTGCACATATTTATGGTGTATATAGTAATGCTGCGATACATATAACACACAGTGATGAGATCAGGGTAATTTGCATGTCTTTTTCTTCTATCTAGTTGTCTATAGCTGTTCTCTCTTGCAAACTAGCTAGCCTACATTTTAGCTTGTATCTTGAATCACTTCCTAATATGCTTTTACTACAACCTGCACTGTTTTTGAGAGTGCCCTTAAGCTTGACTTTCTCCCTGCTCTGTCGCAAAGGAAATCAATTTCTTTGAGAATAAATTAGGAACTATCTGTTTCATGGCCCACTTTTCCCTCCAGGCAAAATCTGTAAACCAGGGCTCTGGAGCTGGAAGAGGGGACAATAGCAAGCTTTTCTCCAAGTGTCTACCTTTCCCTAGGAACTGAGTGCTTCTGGAGTGGGGTTAGGGGGCAGCCAGAGGTCCTTTCCTTTACCTCTCCTGGCATGAACGAGGGCAAAGATGATCAGGGCCTCAGGCTTCTCAGATCACTATGCCCTATGCAAACTCCATTCTATGAGTGGAGGCTCTGAGACAGTTTCTCAGTGACACACAGGACTTAGCCTCAGCAACAGGTAGCTAAGGGCAGCACGAGAAATGCTGATGTCCTACACTTCCCAAGATATATATATATGTATGTGTGTGTGTGTGTATATATATATATATAAAAATGATTTCTGACTCAGGGTTTTGGGGAGAGGGGGCCCTGTGCTTTTGGCTGCAGCCATCTGAAGCGAAGTCTTTACCTTGCTGAGCTGGGAGGAGGTAGTAAGGGAATGTTCTTGTTTCAGATACCACAGATGCTCACCTTTTAAAATAGATTTTCTTTAATTGCTGTTTCTCCGTATGCTGTTTATCCTTACAACCATTTCCAGAGGCTTTAAACGGTTATCTTTTAAAATTGATTTCACCAGTTTCAATAAAGGTGGGTCAGTGAAGCTTCTCACGCTGTCATTCTGGCAGTCAACATCTAATATACGGTTCTAAACACTTTAACTCTGGTATTCTGTGTTTATGATTATAGTTCTATAAGAGTCATTTGAATAAGTGTTATTTGGCCCTCAGAGGGAATAAGAATTCTCTTTTGTCTTAAAAAAAAAAAAAAGAAATGAAATAAAATCTGTCTTGGGGGATTTTATGTTACATGAAGTTCTGCCTTAACAATTTAATGAAAAGATATATATCTGCTTTCACTTAGTGTTGGTATGTAGGCTGGTAAGAGGTATGCAGATTTCATACCAAAAGAGACCTTTCCTCCCACATTCTAAAACTCTTGCTGAGATTGACTTGTCTTTCTAGATTTTTGTAGTTGGTTCTCACAGCGCTACTGTAGGCAAATGTCTACTTTAGTCCTTGACCATAAACGCTAGGGAGTAAATAAAGAATATATTTAGATTGTTGGTAATATATCACCTCTATCAAAAATGTGGCTGAATTGCAAGCTTTTGTTACAGAATGAACAACAGCCTTTACAAGGATCAGCAGCACAATGTGAACATCATCATAATCACTGTGTGCTCTACCGAGAAGAATCTCCGTCACACAAAGGGATCATCGCTGAATACGTGGGGATGACTCTTTAGCTTCAGAGTGTGTGCAGCACAGTAGAGAGAGCACTGGAATAGGTTTTCGCCCTAAATGTGTTGTTAATTAACTCTGTGACCTTGAGAAAATTATCCAAACCGCTACACCTCAGTCTGCTCATTTATGGTGTGAAGGGATTGCATGAGATAATCCTCTTCATCTTCAGTAATCTAAGACTGCATGTCATGTTAGGTGCACTTGTGGGATGTAGGAAAAGAGAACCAAGAATTCCTGCCTACAAGTTTTGAAAGATATAATATGATAATCAAGAAAATATTTAAACATATAAGGAATTATGGCAAATGTTAAATAAACAGTATAGAAAATAATTCTCTCATGGTCAAATAAGGTTATTTCATGGCTATAAATCACCTATAAATTCTAGTTATCTGTTTAGCTTTCAATAGCTCTAAATAGCTAAACTGTGGGAAGAAGAGGTCATTTCCCCAATAGCAAAATGTGAGTTCCGCAGAAATCTCAGCAATAGGGGGAAAGATTCATAACAAACTCTAGTATTTCATAATATATAATAAAATTAAGATATTTAATTATAAATCCTTTAAAAGTGTAATTTTAATTACAGAATCTACTAAATACAGTGAAAAATCTAGCTGCAGTGCAATACTGACACCTTAGCCAATAACACGCTTAAAATGAAACAGCGAAAAATTGATTTCTACCCGTAACTACCTTCGGTTTCTTTTATTGGCTTAATGATGCAGGTACAACAGAATCAAACAAGTAATTGCTGATGGCCCCTATCAACTCCTGCCTGATCTCTAAGCTGTCAGAAGTGGAAATAGTTGCTCTTATGGGTAATGGCATATATGGGACCATTTGTCTACTTTGAAAGCTTTATGAATCATTTTCAAATTATTTTCCTTGATACATTGTAGTATCAGCTATTATAGCCCTCTTCTGCTTCCCCTTGCTAAGTTGCACCTCAATGCTCCATGCTCTTACTCATTTGGGATACAACTAAATGTCCCATAGTAAGTCACTTTTCATAATTAGCTAGCTTAAGGGAATAGGTTTTATTTTTAGTAGTTTTCCCTATAATTTATTTTATGCATAATAGAGGAAACAGACTTGAATGTGCTGTAAAATTTTTAGATGCTAAAACTCATTTGAGTTGACTCATGCAGTTAGAATAATTTTAAGCTAGGATTTGATGTAATCATTTTTATTGCACCTACACTATGATTTCCTCAACAAAAACTTTTTGTTGAACTATTATTTGTATTATAGTATCCTATGAGTTTAAAAGCAATAAGGCTATGGCTAAGAGAAATGAGCTAGAAACAATGAATAAAATCTATCTCTTTCAGTCAAAACTTGCCTACAGCTAGGTATTATAATTTGGCATTATATCATCCAGGGGAAAAAAACAACTTACTTGGGAGTAAAAAAATAATTAGCCAAATTAGACATCTGCTATTCAGTGGATTTTTAAAAATATTGTTTTAAATAAAATTCAGTGGGTTGAATTCAACTGAGTTAATGTGTTCTCAATATGAAGGCACAGATTTTGCGTTTGCAGAAATTCAGAGTGTACAGTTCCAATAGTCTGCAAGATTAAATGTCTAAAAGTGGAATTTTGCATATTTTATGATTAAGGCCCAGCCTGACTTTCTGCAGGCAACTAAGTCTAGATGTTTTCAAGGAACTCTTATTTTACATCAGTAATTTATTGGCCAAATTCAAATTTTAAGTTTTGCATGCCTTTGTTAAATTTATTTTTACATATTTTATTCTTTTTGATGCTACAGTAAATATTTTTGTTAATTTCTTGCTTGATTGTTCACTAAGAAGGTATAAAATGCAATAAACTTTTGAATATTGATCTTTTATACTGCAACCTTTCTGAACGTATTAGTTCTAATACATTTTTAGAGAATTTCTTAGGATTTTCTATATACCAGATCATGTTATCTGCAAATACAGGTAGTTACTGTTTCCTTTCAAATAGGAATGCCTTTGAATTCATTTTCTTGCCAAATTGCTTGGTTAGAACCTTCAGCACAAAGCTGACTAGAGTGGACATTCCTGTCTTGTTCCTGATCTTAGGAGAAAAGCACTCAGTATTTTTTCATCAAGAATGATGTTAGCTCTGGGCTTTTTGTACAGATTCTTTATCAAGTGAAGAAGTTCCCCCTCTATTCCAACCTTTTGACAGTTTCTATCATAAAAGCATTTTATGATAGAATGCGATTTTTTTTTTTTGCATCATTGAGAAGATGCACTTTTTGTCTTTTGTTCTATTGATAAGGTATATTGCATTATATGATTTTTAGATGTTAATTAAATCTACCTTGGTCATAGTATGAAATCTTTTAAAATATTGCTGGGTTTGCTTTACTAGTATTTTATTGGAAGATTTTCTCATGTATATTCATAAGAGATACTGGTCAATAGTTTAGGGGTTTGTGTGTGTGTACTAATTTTTTTTTTTTTTTTTTTTCAGATGGAGTCACTCTGTCACCCAGGCTGAAGCGTAGTGGCTCAATCTCTGCTCACTGCAACCTCTGCCTCCCTGGTTCAAGCAATTCTCCTGCCTCAGCCTCCCGAGCAGCTGAGATTACAGGCGTGCACTACCATACCCAGCTAATTTTTGTATTTTTCTTAGAGACGGGGTTTCACCATGTTAGCCAGGCTGGTCTCAAGTTCCTGACCACAAGTGATCCACCCACCTTGGCCTCCCAAAGTGCTGGGATTACAGGTATGAGCCACTACACTTGGCCATGTGTGTGCTGTTTTTGAGTAGTTTTGTTTCAGGTTAATATTGACTGCATAAAATGAGTTGAGAAGTATTCCTTTGTCTTCCACATTTTGAAGGGTTTATGAAGAATTATAATTAATTTTTCTTCAAATGATTCATTAAATTTACCAGAGAGGTTATCTGAGCCTGGGCTTTCTTTGTGGGAAGTTTTAATATAATATTATTAATTCAATCTGTTTATTATATGCTTATTCAAATTATTTTTTCTTGAGTCAATTTTGGTACTGTATGCATTTTTATCTATTTGTCCATTCCATTTAGTGTGTCTACTTTGTTGGTATATAATTCTTCATAGAATTTTTCAATAATCTTTTAAATTTCTGTAAAGTACATTGTAATGTCTGCTCTTTAATTCCTGATTTAATAATTTGAGTGTTCCCTTTCTTTTTCTTGGTTGGTTTAGCTAAAGATTTGTCAATTTTATTGATCTTTCTAAACTACTAACTTTAGGGTTTGTTGATTTTTCTGTTTTATTTTTCCATACTTTATATTGCTAATTTCTGCTCTAATTTTTAATATTTCCTTTCCTTCTTGCTTTAAGTTTAGCTTACTTGTCTTTTTCCAGTGTCTTAAATGATAGGTTAGTACATTTAATTTTATATCTTATCTTTTTAAAAAATATATAGCTGTCTGCAGATATAAATTTTGTTCTGAACACTATTTTAGCTATGTCCCATAAATTTGCTATGTTGTGCTTCATTTCCTTTTGAATTACTCTTTAAAAATACTTTTAAATATTTTCTAATTTTCTTTGTGATTTCATACTTAGTCAATGGGCCAGGTAGCAGTGTGTTGTTTAAGTTTCACAAATTTGTTATTTTTCCAAATGTCTTTCTGCTATTGGCTTCTAATTTAAATCTATTGTAGTCAGAGAATATTCACATCCTTTGCATGATTTCAAACCTTTTCAATTTCTATACATTTATTTTGTGTTTCATCATATTGTCCCTTCTGCAGGATGTTCCATGTGCACTTGAGAAGAACAGATATTCTGCTGTTTTGAGTTCGTGTGTCCTGTAGGTGTCTGTTAGATCTCCTTGGCTCATAATCCTGTTCAAGTCTTCTGTTTCCTTGTTGACTTTTCCCTAGTTGTTCTATCCATCTCTGAAAGTGGAGACTAAAGTCTCCAACAATTATTGTTGAACTATGTCTTCCTCCAATTTTTTTAGTATTTGTTTCATACATTTTGGAGCTGTGACATTAGGCACATATCCGTACATTTCTAAACAGACTCCTAGCTGTTTATATTAACATTATCTTTCTATAGACATCATTTAATTCTGTTTCAAATTTCTATCTGAAGATATGTATTAGGTACCATGATTTAGCTTACTTAATCTTCATTTCACCCGTCTTCCAGAGTCCATTACTCTACTTCAGAGACCAGAAATCTAAAATCGACATTTTTTCAGAATTCTTTGTAGCTACAGTTGTGTGGAAATTAAATTTTACATATATAAAATTTGACAGATAGAGGTACACAGAAGCAGAGCTTCTCTTATTCTTCTTTGTCTATTTTTTCTGATAAAATCATGAAAGCATAAGGTTTTTCTTCAGCTATTTTCCATTCACCGTTCTGTAGTTTTCTGGTTGTCCAAAGGTAATTTAGGAGGTATAGGCAGAGTTGTTAGAGCGTTGATTTTATCTTCTAGTCCCTAAATCATAATGTGGTAGTGTGTTGAACCCAATAGTTTTAAAGGTGATCTAGTAAACAGCATCTCTCAGTGGGTCATTTCTGCATTGCTCTGAAAGTCGTATGTAGAGACTCATTCCCCCAGCTTTTCCAATCATTCTAAGCACCTAATTACACCCTATTTCCTGCTTAATACCTAAAATATTTTCTATTTCATGCACAGAGCCTTTACTGATATAAGTATTTGGAGCCAGAAGAGGTTCCTTGCAACAAAACTACAAGGATGGGAATCTTAGATCCTTTACCTAACTTAGAATTAAAGGCAGTGATGTCCCTATCAAAATAGGAAATAAGAATACTACTAGTCCATGCCACATGATGACAAAACAATACCTTAAAATTATAACTTGATGTAATCGGCAACAAAGTAGCTACTGAGAGTAAGGCTATGGCAGATGGAGTGATTCCTACAACAGAAAATTTTGGTGGTACTTTTGATGTGTGGTTTGAGAAGCTGAGGGTAAATGCTTGCTCTGTTGACTGAAACCTAGATTTAGAAGCAATTAAGATGCCAGATTTTTTTTGTTATAACATGAGTATTAACACATTTAAGAGATAGGAATGTTTAAGATTAACTTTATAATATATACTCCCCTTACTTTATTTATTCAGATGAACAACTAAGTCCTTATTTGCTTAATATAACCTGTATGAGTGTGAAGAATACAGTCATAATTTAAGCCACCACAATGGAGAGCAAAATCCCAGACCTGAATCAGTATAGACCCAGCAATGCTTAAATAAATTGGAAATCAAATGTTCTTGAGAAAGTTCCATGACATCATTCTTCAAGTATATACTTTAAATATTCCTCCTAGTCTTTCCCAAAGGAATCTGTAGCTATTTCCCATGGTTTTTGCACCTTAAAGAAAGAAAAATAATCAAAGATTTTGAGTACTCATGCTCTCAGTCCTTCAAAGTACACAAGTCTCTGGAGACACAGTGTTCCACTTTGGCTCTCAGGTATGATAAACGGAGATTTGATGAAACTTTATCCCCTTGTGACTCTCTGGGTCTAGAAACTTATTTTCTTGCTATTTCCCCTGTTTGTGAATGTAGAATGGAAAAATACACTTAGTAACTGGAAGAATTTCCTTAACTTTCAGCACATCCTTAAGGGAATTAGTGCCACTACTATGTAGTAGATTGCTGGAAGCATAATTAGGTGATGACGATAATTGCAGCTATCTATCCAGGTGCTGTCTCTTTACTGGAGCAAACCAATTTGTTTTCACCACCACTAGAGGTAGGACACCTATACTGGTTTACCTCAGGCAGTGTCAAATCTCCAGTGCTGTGTAATAAACTCAAGAATATCTTCATTGTCTTACCATACTACAGATCATCACAATGATGTTTCCAATGTTGATATCAGAATGCCACATGGACCTAGTGGGCCAGAAGTATTTGCTATCCCAGTTGTCTTAGAAAGATACAAGTGCATTAGAATGTGGAAGGTAACTCAATGAAAATATAGGTGCCTGCTACCTTGGTGAAATATACAAGCACATTATCAGTATACTCATTTCACAGTGAAACACAGTTGGCTGCACATTCATGACCCACTGGTGTTGGTAGGCATTTCTGGGTTTTGGATGCTGCATACATTTTATTTAAGGGTGATGCTCTGACCATTCACTAAGTAACCCATAGGCAACTGGCTTAGAATGGGGCTCAAGGTAGCTGATTTAAGCTGCCAGTCAAGCAGATATGCTATTACATAACAAATTTTTATGACCAAGTAGATATAGTCACCCTTGATGTTTCTATGGTAGATTAGGACATCGTATAAAGAACTTGGAAATCTTCAATAAGAGAATCACACTCTACAGTTTTGGAACTAAGCCACAGAACTCACCAAATACTATTGTATTTCTCCTTTGAAAAAAAAACAGCTCTGGCTTGCTAGTTGATCTCAGAGGTAGAAACACTATGGTGAGTTTTTATTATTTTGGGAGTCGTCCTTGGAGGTCTAGCTTAGAGCCAGATCTTTGAGTTCTTTTGATGATATTTTAATATCTTATATTAAACCTCTTTCAGCTTAAGTACCTTGAGTACCTTCTATTCCCCCTACTGAACTCTGACTTATTGGGGATGCCATTATTGGATTATAACTCACGATTGACATTAGATTAACATGTAAGTGTAGTGAATGCTTATAACGTTATGTTGTCTTGGCATCCATTTTAAATATGTTAGATAAGACTTAGTATTTTACAGCACAACATGGCGACTACAGTCAGCAATAATTCACTGTACATTTTAGAATAACTGAGGGAGTGCAATTGGAATGTCCTTAGCACAAAAGAATGATGAATGCTTGAGGTGATGGACACCACGTTTATCTTGATGTGTTTATTACACATTGTATGCCTGTATCAAAATGCGTCATGTGCCTCATAAATATACACATGTTCTGTGTTCCCATAAAATTAAAAATAAATGCATACAAACATACACAAATATAAGTTGGGTTTTCTTATACCGGGAACAGGGCTTAGTCACCCTTGACGGTTTCCAGTTCTACACAACACACTCCTCTTCCCTCAGTGCCTCAATACAGTAGATCCATATACAACTGCTTCCTAGTAACTACTTTGCTAGAAAACAGCTAGGTGCAGCCTGCTTGACTGGCCCCGCTGACCCTCACACCTCACATGGGCTGTGCACAGTGACCACCTCTCATTCAGTGTGTGACTTCCTGGAACTCATGCCTCCTTGTTTTAAACCCACCAATTAATATTCCCCACAGGAGACCTGTTTGGAAAATGCCCTGGGCCTATTTGTTTGGTGCACAAGTAATTGCAGTTTTCCCCATCACTTTTAATGGCAAAAACTGCAATTACTTGTGCACCAACCTACTAGTAAAGGCATTGGCTCTCTCTCCCTACCTATGCTCCCTGACCTCTGTGTTTGTGGCCTACAGGTGTGCTGTGACCCCACCCAGGGCCTGTAAGTATTAAAAACTCATAACCTGACACGTGGGCCATAACATCCAGCATCTACAAGGAACTTAAACAAACTTACAAGAAAAAAAAAACATTATAAAGTGGGCAAAGGGCATGAACAGACACTTCTCAAAAGAAGACATACATGCAACCAAGAAATGTAAAAAAAAAAGCTCAATATCACTGATTACTAGAGAAATGCAAATCAAAATCTCAATGTGATACTATCTCACACCAGTCAAAAAGGTTATTACTGAAAAGTCAACAAACAACAGATGCTGGCGAGGTTGTGGAGAAAAGGGAATGCTTTTACACTGTTAGTGGGAGTGTAAATTGGTTCAACAACTGTGGAAGACAGTGTGGTGATTCCTCAAAGACCTAGAGGCAGAAATACCATTGTACCAATTTTTGGTATATACCCAAAGGAATGTAAATCATTCTGTTATAAAGATATATGCATGTGTATGTTTATTGCAGCAATATTCACAATAGCAAAAACATGAAACCAA
>NW_012107452.1:70149-71980 GCF_000951045.1 Mandrillus leucophaeus
ATCCGCCCGTCTCGGCCTCCCAAAGTGCTGGGATTACAGGCATGAGCCACCGCGCCCGGCCTCAAAGGGTTTCATTCAAAAAGTAAAATATGAGAAGATGTGAACTTTAGGAATTTTTATTCTATCACATATGACATTGAGAAAAATAATCAAATAATTTCATACATAAAATAGAAATTTTCCTGTAGGATATGTAACAAAAATTTTTATTCTCTAGAAATAAAATAACAACTATTTAAACATTTAGAAAACATTACACCATGTCAAACCACTGGTAAAGTCTATCAAAGTGTTCTAAAATTGACCTAAATTGGAAGAACTTAATCCTGTACTATCTGTTCCTATATGTACCATTAATATAAAAAAGTTATTTGTACTCTTTGATGTTTAGAAAGATAATGGATGCTGCAAATTAAAGGGCACTTGATCTTATAAATAAGATTGAAAAGCTGACTACTTGAAGATGCTTGACTATAAGAATAATTTGAAATCTTCTACTTTACACTGCCCTGAAAAAAGGAGAAAATATAAAATTAAAGGTGACAAATTTCAAGATAAATTTTATTCAGTTTTAAAAAATCTTCCAGGCAAGAATATTAAACTAACAAAGTTGGATCATATTACTTTTGGGGGTCTTTATAAGAGATTTAATAGACTGAATGATAACTCAAATTCTCATTAAGTGGTATAAATAGCTGACATTTTATAATTTATCTTGTCTTTCTTCTTCATTTAAAAAATGTTGATAAGATTCCTGAGATTATTCTTTAAGTTGCACACTAAAATTTTTATTAAAATACATTTTAAAGAAATAGAAAACTCAATTATCAGTCCTAGTGTGTCAGATGTCACTCAAAGGAAGACAGTAAATCTTACAACAAAACTTTTAAAAATACGAACCAAAGTGATGTAATATAAGCTTGATTATTATACCACATATAATTCATCAAAGATATGATTAATCTACCTATTTTAATATGAGTCACAAAAGTGAAGAACATAAAGAGTTCACTGTGTTCAGTAAGCATAGGAGCTATATCGTCTTCTTGGCCCACTGACAATGCAAGTAGGAATATAAGCTCCAGTTCAGTTTTCATTTGAGAACTGCTTAATTTTAGATGATATTACTTTTACCAATTGCTTTGTAGAATCTCCTAGATTCTATTTCTGTTCCATTCATTTATATAATAAAAATTTATTATTTGAATAAAAATAGATCACCAGAGAAAGAAAGTCTTCATAAGTGAATCAATTGGCCAGAAAACTGTCAAAGAATTTTAATACATTCAAATCACCTATGTGGAAAGAACACACTTAAAACTAGCTGTAAAAATTCTAGTATAATTATATTTCTCCATATGCTGCTTTATCCCACATCCATTAGTACAGATACAAAAGCAAGATTCATTTCTAATCTGATTTTTCTGATTTGTATCCCTCTACCCAGAGCAACAAAACAGATTTCTAAGATGTAATCATGTTAAACCTTTTTCTTTCCCTTCTCCTATTAAAATATCTCTTATTCTTTATATATTTTTTCTTTTTTGCCTTTGGAAGCTCATTCTAAATAATTTTGTTTCAAGATTTATGTTTGCCTCTTTCTTTCTTTCTCCTATATATTGAATCCAAAACATTCATTTGATATTTATTATTTGTTATATACTTTCCTGGGCCCAGGGATATCATAATGAGAAATATGGTACAGATTTCTATGTTGTTCATAGACTTAAAAATAATGAATGTACAATAATAATATAAATAAAATATAATTATAGGATTTAGAGTAAAAAGTAGGGATTCTCCTTTACCAAACTCCTCTCTAATCCCATCC
>NW_012107452.1:73805-75702 GCF_000951045.1 Mandrillus leucophaeus
TGTTAGTGTTATTGGCCCATTTCTTTCCTGTAGAATTCTAGAAGTCTGGCAGCCTTCATTCATTTTATCCCATCTCTGTTCATCTCAGTTTACTGTACCAGCATTTCTGCTTGTATAAAATTTTCAGAAACCTATTGGCCTCCCATGCAATTCATGGGGTCCGGTCCATCAGATAAGTGGATCATTTACAGATCTTTCCTGATTAACTCATCTCTATTCCTGGCTTCTGCTGAGTTAGTTGATTGGATCTGTGAGTCACATGCCTAATCTCTTCAGCAAAGGATCATCCAACCACACCCTGGATATTCTCTATAGAACGTGTTTTCTCATTTTGTATAACATGTATAGGCTGAGAATTTTTCAAGTCTTCAAGTTCTAGTTCCTTTTTGCTTACCAATTTCTTACACAATTTCTTATTCAATTTAGCTGTCTTCTCATATTTTACTATAAACAGTAAGGAAAAACCAGGCCATACTTTCAACATTTTGCTTAGAAATGTCTACACATTCACTTTCTACAAAACACTACAACACAATTCAGCCATGTTCTTTGTCCCTTTATAATAAGGATTGCCTTTCCTCAAGTTTCTGATAACATACTCATTTCCATCTGAGACCTCAGCAGAAGCACCTTTAATGTTATTATCTTTACCAATAGTCTCCTCAAGAAAATGAAGACTTTTTTTTCTATAAAGTGCCTCAAAACCCTTCCAGCCTTTATCCATAATCCAAATCCAAAACCACTTCCACATTTTTAGGTATTTGTTATAGGACCTATCATTTAAAAATATTATTATTATTTTTGTATAGACAAGTTCTTAGTATGTTTCCTAGGCTGGTCTCAAACTTCTGGTCTCAAGCAATTCTGCCATGGCCTCCCAAAGTGCTGGGTTAAGCATGAGCGACTGGACTCAGTCTCCTCCCAGTTCTTCAGTGAAAAAACTCTACAGCTGACACACTTGCACTTCTTTTTTTGCTTATTCAGATATTCTTCTAGGGATGGCAATAAAGAAATGACCAAAGAAATTAAGTTCCTTCCCTCATGAGGCATCATTTCTATCGGGATGAGAGAGACAAATGGACAAATAAAGAAATAAACATATAATATCAGCTTATGATACAGGATCTAGACAGTAGAAGGAGGGAAAGGATGAGGGGTAGAGAGGCTGCTATGTAACACAGAGTGTTCAGGAACAACTTTCTCTGATGAAGTCACATTTCAGCATTGACTTGAATAAGGTAATAGAATATATCATAGGATATATGGGGTAAGAAAATTTCAGACAGGGAAACTGGGTATAAAGGCCCTAAAACAGAAGTATGGTTGGCTTTGTTTAATGAATAGCAGAAAAAGCAGTGTTGGTTAGAGTGCTTTGAGAGCAAGTTGTGGCATGTCTGTATTACAGCATTAATTCAAATGATGGCTTTCTCATGGGATCCACACAGAACCTCATCAGGTGCCATTCTCAGATGTAACTGATGTGCTCATGACTCTGTTCTCTTCAAGAATTGTTTTTTTTTTTAAATCAATATAAACTCTGCTTTTCTATCAGTATAAACTCTCCACCTTGAATTTTATTTTATCTGATATAATTATCATTACAGATTTTATTGTGCTTGCTTATGACATATATTTTTGTATCTTGTTTTTTTCAAAATGTTTATATCATTTTATTTAGATTTATGCTTTCAAGTAGGATATAGATGGATTTAGATAGTATTTTTATGAAATTTTAGAGTCCTAGACTTCTTCTTTTTTAAAAAATTTGAGATAGAATCTCACTCTGTTGCCCAGGCTGGAGTGTAGAGGCATGATCACAGCTCACTGCAGCCTCAACCTCCCAGGCTCAGAGGCATGATCACAGCTCACTGCAACCTCAACCTCCCAGGCTCACTCA
>NW_012107452.1:78482-80651 GCF_000951045.1 Mandrillus leucophaeus
ATGGACCCTTAACCACTTTTTCAAGTTTAATGTGCACCCTTTCAGACATTTTGTATGCATTCATATAAATATATGTTACCTTTTTTTAAAAAATGGAAATTTCTACCTAAGTAAAATCATGCTACTTAAATGTCTTTTTATTGTTGACATGGTGACTTAGCAGTCTCTCCATTTCAGAGCATCTAGATCTCATTTAACTACTGTATGCATTTTTACGAAGGTGTCTTAATTCATTTAATAATTTCCCTACTGATTAACATCTAAATTGTTACTAATGTTTTAGTAATATAATCAGTCCTATAATGAATATCTTTATACATATGTGTAGAATATTTTTATTAAGAAAATGTATATGTAGGTAGATATAGATTTTTTATGAAGCATATTCCAAAATTGGACCTCTGTGATCAAAATAATATGTACAACCCTTATTTCAATATATAATTCCAAAACACACTGCACAAATGTAATTGCTATCAATAATTGTGTTAAAATTCCTATGCTTAATTCTCACATACCATCCTCACAATAGTCATTTTAATTTTTATGAATCGGAAATATATTGCTGTGTTAATTTGTATTCTCTGATTTCTGGTAAAGTAGAATATCATTGCATATGAATACAGACTATTTTTACTCCTTTTGTGAATTACTTAAGTGTCTTTGTCCATTTTTTTGTCAGGTCATTTTCTTTTGGCTTATTGATATGCAGGAGTGTATTTTACATGTGACATCTATTGTTTAATGTATAATTAATATGATCAAATCCTTTACATTTCTACTATAATAGTTGCTAAGGCTACTACAACAAAGTATCATAAACTGGGTCGCTTAAATAACAGAAACATGTTGTCTCAAAGTTCTAGAGGCTGAAGTCTGAAATCAAGGTGTTGAGAGGGTAAACTCTTTCTGAGAGCTGTGAGGGAAGGATCTGTTCCGGGTCCCTCTCCTTGGCTTGTAGATGGCTGTCTTCATGTTCACATGATATTCTCTCTGTACCTTATTATTATCTTCTCTCTATACATATCTGTGTATATGTGTATCCAAAGCTCCATTTTCTATATAGACACAGGTCATATTGTATTAGAGCTCATCCCAATGACCTTTTAACTTCCATTACCTCTGTAAAGATCCTATCTCCAAATAAAATCATATCCCAGGGCACTGAGGGTCAGGACTTCAACATATGAATTTTGGAACACAATTCAACGTATAACATTTCACCCTCTGTATCCTCTAATTTGTGTCCTTCACATGCAAATATATTCATGTCATCCCAACATCCCTGAGAGTCTTAACCAATTCCAGCATCAACTCTAAGTCCAAAATCTCATCTAAATATCACCTAACACAGGTATGCGTGAGATTGGAGGTATTATTCATCTGGAGGAAAAATTCCTCTCTAGTTGTGAACTTGTGAAACCAAACAAGATAGCTGCTTCCAAAATAAAATGGTGGGACAGGCATAGGATAAACACTCCCATTCCAAACGAAGACATATGAAGGAGGAAAAGGATCACAGGTTCCAAACAAGTCTGAAATCTAACAAGGCAAATTCCATTAAAGTTTTAAGGCTTGAAAATAATCCTCTTTTGCTTCATGCTCTGTCCTACAGGCCCACAGTAGTGGTAACCCCACTTTCCAGGCCTGCCATGTTGGCAATCCTACCTTTTCTGCTCTGAGCAGAGGGCCAATCCTTCTGAACCCAAGGAGATGACCCCATTCTCTGGAACCAAGCAGGAGATGGTCCCATACACAGGCTTGTGCACTCTGAGCCGTGGTAGCAGTGGCAGCCCTGACATGCTCTGAATCAACTTCCAGGTCATTGTTCTCTTTTCTTGAAGGACAATTCATGTTAGTGTTATTGGCCCATTTCTTTCCTGTAGAATTCTAGAAGTCTGGCAGCCTTCATTCATTTTATCCCATCTCTGTTCATCTCAGTTTACTGTACCAGCATTTCTGCTTGTATAAAATTTTCAGAAACCTATTGGCCTCCCATGCAATTCATGGGGTCCGGTCCATCAGATAAGTGGATCATTTACAGATCTTTCCTGATTAACTCATCTCTATTCCTGGCTTCTGCTGAGTTAGTTGATTGGATCTGTGAGTCACATGCCTAATCTCTTCAGCAAAGGATCATCCAACCACACCCTGGATATTCTCTATAGA
>NW_012107452.1:82656-87527 GCF_000951045.1 Mandrillus leucophaeus
TGGCTTAAAAAGAGTCATCCATAAAAATATTGAAGCAAATACCATACATATAATTTGTAATTAGTCTGATGGGGCTAAATATGCTAGTTCTCTTTGAGGGGGGGCTTTCAAACTGCTTTTAAACCACTTAATATATTATTTTTTAATTTTAAAACTTATTTTTAATTGAAAAATAACAATAATATATTTATGGGGTTGCAGTGGGATGTTTTGATATATGTTTTCAATATAGAATCTTTAAATCAGGCTAATTAACAAATCCATACATTATATACTTATTTTGGGGGGAACATTTAAAATCTACTCTTTTGGCAATTTGGAATATACAATGCATTATTATTTATTATAGTCACCATTTGTGCAATAACTCACTAAAATTTATTTTTCCTCTTTTACCCTTTGATCAACATCTTCCCTTCTCCCACTTCAGACTCTCCCTAGACTTTGGTAATCTTCATTCTAGTCTCTACTTCCTTGAGTTAAAATTGTTTAGATTCCACGTATAAGTGAGATCCTGCAGTACTCGCCTTCCTGTGCCTGGCTTATTTCACTTTGCATGATGTTCTCCAGGTTTGTTCATCTTGTTGCAAATGACAGGATTTCTCCCTTTTCAAGGCTGAATAGCATTTTATTGTGTAATTATACATCACATTTTCTTTATTTATCTGATGAGGAACATCTAAGTTGTTTCCATATCTTGGCTGTTGTGAATAATACTGCAGTGAACATGGGAGCGCAGATATCGCTTCATCAGCAAGATATTTTAAATGAGACTCAATACCTAGTTTGCTCTCCCAATTTCCTTTAACTGAACACATTAGTTAGTATTTTAGAAGATTCAAAGAGGCTTTCCAAGAAACTTAGCTTCATAACACCAACTAAAATAGCTATGTCTTGAGAGATTGAGCAATTAAATCACTTTGATAAGAGCATATGAGGTATTTTATATGATTAAATTTATCTAAATCTGGCTTCTTTGAAAACAATAATACTCAGAATTAGAAAAATCTCTATTTTTTGTGACATCAAAACCATGCAAGATGTGGCAAACCAGAGCTTTAAAATGATCATGTTGATACCTAGGGTATTTCTTAATAACAGCTTTAACCACAGGAAATTTTACACACACACACACACACACACACACACACACATTTTAGTTTTCTAAACTCATTGCTGTAAATTCAATCTCTACAAAAGTAAGAACTTTTTTTTTGTTTTTTTTTTTTGGCACAGTCTTGCTCTGTTGCCCTGGGTAGAGTGCAGTGGTGCGATCTTGGCTCACTGCAACTTTGCCTCCTGGGTTCAAGCGATTCTCCCGCCTCAGCCTCCCGAGTAGCTGGGATTACAGGTGCCTGTCACCATGCCCAGCTAATTTTCGTATTTTTAGTAGAGATAGGGTTTCACCCTGTTGTTCAGGCTGGTCTTGAACTCCTGACCTCAGGTGATCCACCCGCCTTGGCCTCACAAAGTGCTGGAATTACAGGCATAAGCCACCGCACCCAGCCCAAAATAAGAACATTTTAATCTCTTCATGATACACTCTGGCTGGAGATTTAGGCACCTTTAGAGTATAAAGTGATTAGCATTCAAACAATTTTCCTTCCCAACAAAAGCTTCTGGACAAATTGATGGGTAAATTGAACAAACTATCAGTTCTATCTCATTATTAAAGAACAGCATTTTGGCAATTTCTCTGCCAGGCCTTTTGTTTTAATTTTAAAACATGGCTTACAATTTGTGATAGACGGGTCCACTGGATTTTGCAATGCTTTCATCAAGTTCCCTGTGTCTCTTTGAGACCAGCTGAATCTCATTTGCCTTCCATTTCGGATTATACATTTGGAGCACCATGTAAAGGCTATATGAGCAGTAGCAGAATGAGTCCAGAACTGTTCTGACCATTGCTTTCAGCTTTAAATCACTTTTTTAGTCTTTGATTATGTTGACAAGACCAAGACGTGAGTTTGATTATTAATGCTTCTATAAAGTCTTGGTGCTTATGACACCATTAGAGCAAGAGAAATCAGGACTTGTATCTTAACTAGACATATTATAATTTAAAGTGATTTTAAATTATCCAATAATAGTGTGATTCCACTTTTAGATCAATCAAAAGATGCCACTTCTGCAAATAACAAGAAAAACTTTGTGTATGCTAACATCATGGTTTTGTTCAATGAGAGTTGTATGATTCAAAAGTATCTGGTATAGAAGTAGGATTAAACAAAAAAGGATTCCCTTTGGAAAACATTTAGGCAACCAAAATAATTCTGTATTTTAAAAAATCTTACCCCTCAATTACCTCCAGGCTTTAGTTTCATTCACTCTGTCAGGCATATGGTGAAATCATATTGATGGCCACCAGAAGTTCCTGAGAGAATTGTTACAGACTTTTTTTTCTACTTTTAGTGAATAAAATTTTAGGATAAAACTAATTTTTTAAAAATTACTTTGGGGGGACTATGATGACATTTTAAAGTGTCACTTAGCTAGGTTGAACTAGATTACCCAGAATTCCCTTTTTTAAGCATTTCCAATCAAGCAAAGCACAAAGGAGATTCTTGCAAGATTTGGAAGACCTAGGGAAGGAAGTGACATTTTATAGCTGACCTATGGTGTTGCTGATCTGCTGTATCATTTCAATGGCATAAAGCAGCATCTGGATCTGCAGTTGTTGAGCCTTTTCTGGATTCATCTTCAGTTTTTTGGCCCCTGGGCCAGGTAGGTGTTTAGCTCTGAGATAAAGGCCTTTGCAGGATACCCTTTTAACCAAGGTCAGAGGCAACAAGAATGGACATGCATTTAAGTTCATCCTCGTGGGGTTGCCGACATACTTCCAATCTTCTCTTCCTGATTCCTTGTCTGTGGACTTCAAGTTCCAACATAAGATACAGAGACATAGCTTTCAAAAGACTGCTTAACCAGTCCTCATTATTATGTCAGTCGATTATCAGTATCAAACACACACACATATATATATACAGATATGCATATCTATATAAAATATATCTTGCTGGTTCTGCTTCTCTAGTTGAACCCTGAATGGCACAGAATTCTTCACTTAGCACTGGCTCTCACTGAAAGAAACTGAACAGGTTCTCTATTTGTTGTGGAAGATATTACTATTTTGTGCTCAAAGATGGAGGAATGGTTGTATCTCGAATGGAAATAGAGTGTAAGGGGCTATAAGAGTGTAGATGGTAAAAAGTATGGGAAATCAATATACAACATTCTCCTGTTTTCATTTTTTGCATTCTATTTGTCTTTCTCATCTTGAGACAATTCAACATACTTGCTAACAAAAGAGTTGCATAGTTTATCTTCACTTATGTTTCTCACATCCAATAAAATTCTATTTTGGTGGTTAAAACATCATAGCTTGATAGCCAATAATGTTATTACCTAGTTATATAAACAACTTAACCCCAAAGAAATTAGAAGAATCATCATAATCAATACAATAATTACAATCAGTGTTTTAGCAATTAAGTGCTGGAAGAAAATGAACCAATGTCTTCACAGCTCTGAGGTAAAATAACTTTGGATCTAGAATTCTATACATAGCCCAGTTTTTAATCAACTACAAGAGAAAAGTGAAATTATTTTTAGTCATAAAGTTTTTCCCCATGCACTCTTTCTGAGAAAAGAAGAGTGCATTCTGAAAACAAAGGAAATTCAAGAAAGAAGATACACGGAATGCAAGAAATAAGACAATTCAAGCAAAAGAGCAAATGGAAAGAAATCTGAGGAAGACAGCTGGGCAGTAAACCTAAAAAATAACTAGTCTACAATTTATGGGGGAGTTCTTAGGATTTTAAGAAGAATATTCTTAAGAAAAAAGTATTCTCACTGCAACAAATAATATGATGAGGATGGTGAACAATTTTAGAGATAACGTTTATTATTGTCCTATTTATCTTTTCTCAAGAAGAAACAGAAAAGTCAATACAAACTTCTGGGATAAGGGTAGGGAGAATTGTACAAGAAATTCATGCTCAAAATACATAATTTCGAGTAATAATTTTGTGCTAGAAAATGGTATCTACAGGAGACAAGTATTATGCTTTTTTGTCTACCTAAAATCTTTTTAACATCTCTTCTAGGCTAGGAGAGTTTTTGTCCCTGGTTTTGTTATCCCTAAGGCAGAAAGTCCACAATCACTTCTCCAGCCTCCCTTCAGTCATATATGTAACCCAGCCTGTGCCATTCAGATGCACCTTTATGAGACATTGATTCAAAAGTAGATGATGCGAAGAAGCAAGTACCATTCTGACATGAGGTCAAATGAGAGAAGAAGCTGAAGTCTAAACATCAAGTGCTCAGAATAAACAGACATATTCTAGGGACTGTGTCTTTGGGAGGCAGCGGTGGGTCTTCACTGGATTCTGTCTATGTTGTCAATGTTTCTCCTTACGTTGTCCCCAGACTTGATTTTCCGTTATGACATAGAATCTACAAATGCATGTGTTTTTTGTTGTTGTTGTTGAAACTACCTAGCCTGGGTTATGTCATTTAAAATTTAAAAATTGACTAATAGCAATTGGGACCAACGGTGGTTACAGAAAGTAGGATTTGAAGAAAATAAGTATTAACAGTCATCATTTGACATTAGTAAAAATCTCACTATCATTTGGGGATGCAGTTCTGGCAACTGATAACTGGAAAAGATGAAACACTTAATTGGACTATCAAGCAAACTTACCTAGAATCAAATATAGACTTAAGGTAAGACTTCTGAGACCTTGTAGTCACTGCCTAAGAATAATAAGGAGGACATAAGGTTTCTTCTCTCTGTGTTGGAGAATTCAAATAAACAGATTGACTAGACTGATATCCCAAATCTTTGCTCAAATCATGGTAAAAGGACC
>NW_012107452.1:87577-98472 GCF_000951045.1 Mandrillus leucophaeus
ATCATAGCTTGATAGCCAATAATGTTATTACCTAGTTATATAAACAACTTAACCCCAAAGAAATTAGAAGAATCATCATAATCAATACAATAATTACAATCAGTGTTTTAGCAATTAAGTGCTGGAAGAAAATGAACCAATGTCTTCACAGCTCTGAGGTAAAATAACTTTGAATCTAGAATTCTATACATAGCCCAGTTTTTAATCAACTACAAGAGAAAAGTGAAATTATTTTTAATCATAAAGTTTTTCCCCATGCACTCTTTCTGAGAAAAGAAGAGTGCATTCTGAAAACAAAGGAAATTCAAGAAAGAAGATACACGGAATGCAAGAAATAAGACAATTCAAGCAAAAGAGCAAATGGAAAGAAATCTGAGGAAGACAGCTGGGCAGTAAACCTAAAAAATAACTAGTCTACAATTTATGGGGGAGTTCTTAGGATTTTAAGAAGAATATTCTTAAGAAAAAAGTATTCTCACTGCAACAAATAATATGATGAGGATGGTGAACAATTTTAGAGATAACGTTTATTATTGTCCTATTTATCTTTTCTCAAGAAGAAACAGAAAAGTCAATACAAACTTCTGGGATAAGGGTAGGGAGAATTGTACAAGAAATTCATGCTCAAAATACATAATTTCGAGTAATAATTTTGTGCTAGAAAATGGTATCTACAGGAGACAAGTATTATGCTTTTTTGTCTACCTAAAATCTTTTTAACATCTCTTCTAGGCTAGGAGAGTTTTTGTCCCTGGTTTTGTTATCCCTAAGGCAGAAAGTCCACAATCACTTCTCCAGCCTCCCTTCAGTCATATATGTAACCCAGCCTGTGCCATTCAGATGCACCTTTATGAGACATTGATTCAAAAGTAGATGATGCGAAGAAGCAAGTACCATTCTGACATGAGGTCAAATGAGAGAAGAAGCTGAAGTCTAAACATCAAGTGCTCAGAATAAACAGACATATTCTAGGGACTGTGTCTTTGGGAGGCAGCGGTGGGTCTTCACTGGATTCTGTCTATGTTGTCAATGTTTCTCCTTACGTTGTCCCCAGACTTGATTTTCCGTTATGACATAGAATCTACAAATGCATGTGTTTTTTGTTGTTGTTGTTGAAACTACCTAGCCTGGGTTATGTCATTTAAAATTTAAAAATTGACTAATAGCAATTGGGACCAACGGTGGTTACAGAAAGTAGGATTTGAAGAAAATAAGTATTAACAGTCATTATTTGACATTAGTAAAAATCTCACTATCATTTGGGGATGCAGTTCTGGCAACTGATAACTGGAAAAGATGAAACACTTAATTGGACTATCAAGCAAACTTACCTAGAATCAAATATAGACTTAAGGTAAGACTTCTGAGACCTTGTAGTCACTGCCTAAGAATAATAAGGAGGACATAAGGTTTCTTCTCTCTGTGTTGGAGAATTCAAATAAACAGATTGACTAGACTGATATCCCAAATCTTTGCTCAAATCATGGTAAAAGGACCAAGGATTTTCTATGACTTTACTAAAAAAACCTCTCATCTATTGCTTTCGCAGTGTTGAAATCACTTTAAAAAATCAATTATAACTTTGACTTTGTAAATTACTCCTGGTTTTGGGGGTTCCACTTAAAATTTCTTACAGAAAAGGGTTTATGCTGCTGAAAACTTTGAAAATTGGTGTCTTAAACTATATTAATTTTAAATAAGCAACATATTTCTCTTTGAGCTCTAGGGCATAGGAAAAGCTCTCCCAGGTTCCCTGTGCATTCATGGCAGTGGTTATATCCTCTGCAACAAACTATAACATCCTTTAAAGCTATGTAACAAGTAGGTCAACTAACAAGGGTTAGCATATAAACTCAGAATAGCTGAGACCGCCAGTCAGAAGTGGGGGCCATGTTCACTAGAAAGGTCTTTTTCACAGGCCTCCACCCAATGCCCACAAAAAAAGCAGGAGGTTGTAAAATTGCCTCCTCGTGATGCAGGTGCACAAATAGTTTTCAACTGCTACCTGGGTCAGGCATCAAACATCAACTGCTTTCTGGGCATTACTCTCATACAAAATAAAAACACAAAGATCTTAGAAGGGATTTGAATCCCCCCAACCCTAGGACCCAGATAAAGACACACTGCTTCGTGGCTGGGTGCAGTGGTGCACGCCTGTAATCTCAGCACTTTGGGAGGCCAAGTCGGGTGGATCACCTGAGGTCAGGAGTTTCCAACCAGCCTGATTAACATGGTAGAACCCCATCTCTACTAAATATATATAAAAAAGAAATAAATTAGCCAGGTATGGTGGTGCATACCTGTAATCCAAGCTACTTGGGAGGCTGAGACAGGAGAATCGCTTGTACCTGAGAGGCACAGGTTGCAGTGAGCCAAGATTGTGCCTTGCACTCCAGCTTGGGGAACAAGAGCAAAACTCCATCTCAAAAAAAAAAAAAAAAATCCACTGCTTCTAGGCAAGGGTAGAAGCAGAGGCCCTATGCCACAGGGGAGGAGCAGAAAAATCACTTGGTCCAGCCTCCATGGACACCAAATAGAAATTGACTACAACTGGGGAAGGAGCAGGAAGCTCTCCTGTCCAAGACCCAACAAATACATAGCAGAGTCTAACTGCCAAGTAGAGGAGGGGCAGGGGTTCTTAAAAGACCATTTATCCAAGGCCCAGGATCACAAGCCCTGCACAGTATTAAAGCTGTACAAGTAAAACTGAAAACATCTTTGCCACACCACCATGAGCTCAACAATCTATCAATGAAGAAAGAATGAGAAAATGTCCTTTCTGTGGCACAAACATTCAGAAACTACTGAAAGCTGAGGAAATTGGAAACACTGAGAAAAAATACCCTGGCATCTCAGGCCATATACTGGGTACAAAATAACAGAAGCTGAGAACTAGAGGAATTTGAAGCCAGTGAGGCACAGATAGCTGTGGGACAATACCAAAGACTTTAACATAGATGTGATTAAAATCCACAAATAACAAGACAGAATCAAAAGGACAGCACAGAGGAATATTTGAAGAGGCATTGGCCAAGAATTTTCAAAGTTAGTGAAAGAAAAATGGACCATACATTCAAGAAGCTTAGAAATCTCTAGCAGAATAAATAATTTTTTAAAAAATATAAACTAAACCAGGCCGGGCGCGGTGGCTCAAGCCTGTAATCCCAGCACTTTGGGAGGCCGAGACGGGCGGATCACGAGGTCAGGAGATCAAGGCCATCCTGGCTGACAGGATGAAACCCCGTCTCTACTAAAAAAATACAAAAAACTAGCCGGGCAAGGTGGCGGGCGCCTGTAGTCCCAGCTACTCGGGAGGCTGAGGCAGGAGAATGGCGTAAACCCGGGAGGCAGAGCTTGCAGTGAGCTGAGATCCGGCCACTGCACTCCAGCCTGGGCGACAGAGCGAGACTCCGTCTCAAAAAAAAAAAAATTAGCCAGGCAAGGTGGCGGGCGCCTGTAGTCCCAGCTACTCGGGAGGCTGAGGCAGGAGAATGGCGTGAACCCGGGAGGCGGAGCTTGCAGTGAGCTGAGATCTGGCCACTGCACTCCAGCCTGGGCGACAGAGCGAGACTCCGTCTCAAAAAAAAAAAAATTAAAATAAAAATAAAAAAAAAAAAACAAAACAAAGCAAACATCACCTAGATACATTATAGTCAAACTTCTGAACATCAGAAATAAAGAGAGTACCTTGAAGGTATACAGAGTAAGAAAATGTGGCACATATGCACCATGGAATACTATGCAGCCATAAAAAAGGATGAGTTCGTGTCCTTTTTAGGGACATGGATGCAGCTGGAAATCATCATTCTCAGCAAACTATCGCAAGAACAGAAAACCAAATACCACATGTTCTCACTCATAGGTGGGAATTGAACAATGAGATCAGTTGGACACAGGAAGGGGAGCATTACACACCGGGTCCTATTGTGGGGAGGGGGTAAGGTGGAGGGATAGCATTAGGAGATATACCTAATGTAAATGATGAGTTAATGGGTACAGCACACCAACATGGCACATGTATATATATGTAACAAACCTGCATGTTGTGCACATGTACCCTAGAACTTAAAGTATAATTAAAAAAAAAAAAGTATTACTAGATACAGAGGAACAAAAGTAAGAATTATAGCATACTTTTCATTAGAAACTGTACAAGTCAGAAAAAAATAGAGCAATATCTTTATGTTCTGAGGGAAAAAATCTCATCCAGATTTCAATATGTAGCAAATATATATTTTAATAATGGCAAAGTAAATAATTATTGGAAAAACAAAAGCTGAGAGACTCAATGCAAGCATACCTGCAATGCAAGAAATAAATAAATGTCTTCAGACATAAGAAATAGTATAACAAATGCGAATGTGAGCTACACAAAGAATGTGAAAGCACTGGAAAAGGTAAAGTTAAAGATGATACTAAAAGCCATTTTTTTCTTACTTTTAATCATTAAAAGATAACTGACTAAAGTATAAAGAAAACAATGTATTTGGTGGTTATATAACATCAGTGATGTATTAGTCCATTCTCACACTGCTATAAAGAATACTACCTGAGACAGGGCAATTAGAAGGAACAAGGTTTAATTGACTCACAGTTCTGCAGGCTTAACAAGAAGCATGGCTAGGAGGCCTCAGGAAACTTACAATCATGGTGGAAGGGGAAGCAGGCAACTTCTTCACAAGGCTGCAGGAGTGTCAGTGAGAACCAGAGAGTGCCTCATTTAAAACCATCAGCTCTCATGAGAACTCCCTCACTATCATGAGAACAGCATGAGGAAAACTGCCCCCCGATCCAATCATATATGATCCAATCATATATACACACATATACATATGTATATATACGTATATATACATATACATATACACGTGTATGTATACATATATATACACGTGTATATATATGTGTATATACACACATGTGTATATACGCGTGTGTGTGTGTATATATATATATGGAGAGAGACAGAGAGACATAGACCAGAAGGGATTTATTAGGGGAATTGGTTCATTTGATTATAGGGGCTGAGAAGTCCCATGATAGGCCATATGCAAGTTTGAGAACTAGAAAAGCCAGCCAGTAGTGTGACTCGGTTCAAGTTCAAAGGCCTCAGGACCAAGGAAGTTGATGGTGAACTCTCAGTCTAAAGCCCAAGGCCCATGAACCCCAGGGGAAGAGGGTTTTTTCGGAGAGGAGGCAGCACAGGTACAAGTCTCAAAGCATGGAAGATAAGGAATTCTGTTGTCCAAGGGTGGAATAAAGGTGTTCAGGTTCTGGAAGAGACAGCAAGAATTCTCCTTTCCTCTCCCTTTTTGTTCCATTCTAGCTGGCTGATTAAATGATACCTGCCCACAGTAAGGGCAGATCTTCTCTACTCTGTTCACTGACTCAAATGCCAATCTCTTTTTGAAACACCCTCACAGACACACCTAGGGCAGCTCAATCTTCTAATCTAATGCCAAACCACCTGGCTTATTTTTAACGAAAGAGGGACAGGCTCTGTGTCTACGGAAGCACTGAGAATATTTAGTGCCTTTCCAGCTACCCAAGTATCCCTTAATCCAGTTAAGTTGATACCCCAAATCAGCCATCATGGTTAGTAAGAGGTAAAACATATTTGCTAGTAGCTCCATCCATGTAATTCCTCAACAATTAATATTCTGAGCCAGAATTTAGATGTTAGATGGGTTTACCAACCAGTCCTCATTTGTCATATGAATGACTAGTTCTTAATTACTCTTTCTTGAACTTCTTTCTCTGAAAACACAATCACTTGGACACCTTCAATATAGTATGTAATTCTTGAGAACTATTGATTCCAAGTTGCTCCACCCTTGATCATGACAATGCAATGGACTTATAGTTTATATTCCCCCAAAATTCACATATTGAAACCTAATCTCCAATAGTGATGGTATTAGGAAGTGAGGACTTTAGGAGGTGATTAGTCACGAGAATGGAGCCATCATGAATGGGATAATGCCTTTATAAAAGAGACCCCATAAGACTCCCTAGTTCTTTTATTCAGGCCTCTGAGCCCAAGCTAAGCCATCATATCCCCTGTGACCTGCACATATACATCCAGATGGCCTCAAACAACTGAAGAATCACAAAAGAAGTGAAAATAGCCAGTTCCTGCCTTAACTGATGACATTCCACCATTGAGATTTGTTTCTGCCCCACCCTAACTGACCAATTAACCTTGTGACATTCCTTCTCCTAGACAATGAGTCTCAGAACCTCTCCACTGAGTACCTTGTAACCCCCTCCCCTTCCCACAAGAGAAAAATTCCTTTTAACTGTGATTTTCCACTACCTACCCAAATCCTATAAAGCTGCCCCACCCCTATCTCCCTTTGCTGACTCCTTTTTCAGACTCAGTCTGCCTGCACCCAGGTGAGTAAAAAGCTTTATTCCTCACACAAAGCCTGTTTGGTGGTCTCTTCACATGGAAGTGCATGACACTTTTTGCCATGTGACAATCCAGGCAGGCCCTCATCATATACCAAATTGCCAGCTCCTTGATTTGGAGTTTCCAACCTCCAGAACTGTGATAAATAAATTTCTGTCATTTATAAGCCACCCAGTCTATGTTATTTTTGTTATAGCAGCTCAAACAGACTAAGGCAAATGGTGTGCTGATGAATTCAAATATCCCTGTAGCAAAAAACACACATGTATATTAAATGTCATCTTATAAAATGTAAATTGTGCCTGATGGGACTCTGAGACAGAAATGAAAAAGAAGACAATTGCCATGCCTATCATAGCAAATCAATTGACTTTCCTTGTTGTACTTTTTGCCCTGTCTTTACTATACAAGTATAGCTGAAGTAATAGAGGAATCATTATGTTTCTTCCCCGTAGTCTACTCTGTCTGCAGAAAATCTGCCCTGAGTTCTGGACTGAGAGGACAATTAGAAAGAGAGTTTTAGAATCAGTACTTTACCCTCAACTATTTTCTGACTCAAGGCAACTATCCCTTGTTGCCCTCCTGGAAATTCATATTGCTTGTGAGGAAGTCAGAATAAGATCATTAGCATGTTTCCAGGAAGATATGGAGCCTCACATATTTGCCAGCATTAATATCTAATGCACACATCCCTGGTTTATACTTTCTTCATCCTTCTTTTTTCTTTCTCTCTTCTCCTCTCCTCTTCTCCTCTCTTCCTCTCTCTCTCTCTCTCTCTCTCATCGATTTCATCATCTAGTCTAGCCCAGTGGGTATTCTTTGAGCTATCAGGCTGAAGATCCTAACAGATACAAGGAAATTTTACCAATGTTCTATAGCCAAGTGATGCATATGCATGAAGCTATGTTTTTGTCCTTGACTGTCTCTTTTTTCTCTGTAGGTGGAAGGATTATAACAAATGATGCATTTTTCATATAGCAAGAACATAGATACTTTTCCTTTTTATTTCTCTCTACCAAATATACTGCATCTCTCATAAATGCTGGTGTAATTTTCTTTGGCAAGTTTATGCTATTCCATGCACTTAGTCACAAACTTTCAAATGCATTTTTGTCACAGAAATGTAGTTCCGCTTTGGAAGGACCATCAGTCCTGTGATCAGGGCCGGGGATCAGAACCCCCTTTGCCTACTCATACTTCTTTCTGGATTTTTTTAGCAGCTTTATTTCCCACTTATTATTTGTCATGTATTCTACCAAGAGCTTTAGAAACAGTTCTCAAAAATTTGTTTAAACTTTAGACGCCTTAGAAAGTACTTAATATCATTTCCATTTCATAATTGAAATTGAGGCTTGGGTGGGCTAAATAAGTTGCCCAAGATCACACAGTAAATTATTGTGGGATGGAAAATGGCATTTTCATCACCAAGAATGTATTTACTAAATTTCTAATAATAACCATCAATTTTTAGGGCACCTGTTTTTCAAACTTTGTTCTACAAGCGCACTGTCTTCCTGGCTGAACATCCCTATGATTGCTCCTGAGAGAAGATGGAGCTATAGCCATCTCCCAACAAACAAATCAAAATCATGGCATGGAAGAGAGAAGATCATGCCAAGAGATGGGGAGAAATTCAGTTCTGATCATACAATTTGGTCCTTGAATTCAGCTCTACCTGAATTCAGATTCCCCTGAAATATATTAATTATATGAACAAATTCCCATTACTTGCTCAAGCTAGTTTAAATCATGTTTTCTGTCACTTGTAATGATACGTTAGTGGAGCCAAACTTTAAACCCAGCTCTGCATGACTTTTAAGTTGATGTAATAATCTCTATATGAAAGTGCCTTTCAATGTTTATTATACTGAGGACAGAGGAAGTTCAAGGGAATCTTCACTAATATCTAGTGACTTACAAGTAAAAGGTACTGTAATTTTCTTATCTATTAATAATGAGAAAATTGTCTTGCAAGAATTCAAATGCATGCAATGTGACAATTTATTGAGGAAATGCAAAAGTAGTAGCTGGCTTTCTCAAAATGATAACTTACATTATATATGAGTTTTTCATTACTAATGCCATTATATATTTTCTGTAGACATGAGGCATATTTTACTTGAAAGTCTCCAGTAAAGAGAGATCTCAATGTTATTATTTCCCTTTTTCCAAAAGCATATCCTCTGATAGGTGACATTTTTCCCTTCTAGCTTGAATTATGTAAATGTTTCTTAATAGGAGTCACACATAGAGCCCATTTGTTTTACTTCTTTTCTTCCTAGTGCCAAATCAATATATTCTAGTGATGGGACAGATAACTCTGTTCTCCTCCTGCCTCCTCTCAAAAGGAAATTATTTCACCTGATTTAGACTCTTCGAACCTGACCTCATATTTAAGCCATCAGGATGAATTGGAGCCAAAGGAAAAATGACTATCCTCAAAGACATAGCCCTTAGCAGGGCTGATGAAAGATTTCTTTCTTGCTTGGCACATGGGAAATTTGCTACTCCTTGTGCTGGATGAAAACATAGTGTGTGTTAATTTTTGAGTAATACTTATGCTCCCTAGCTCTGAAATGAATAAAATTATGCGATTGTTTGTCAAGTATCCATTTAAAGACACTCATTCATTAATGCCCTTGGCACAGAAATACTCAATAGCAAATCTTGTGCCCCATGTACTATACTTATCTTGGCCTGACTGCTGGATAGTTCCTGTACATGACTTTTTTTTTTTTTTCCTTTTTTGTGACAGAGTTTCATTTTTGTTACCCAGGCTGGAGTGCAATGGCAGGATCTCGGCTCACTGCAATCTCCGCCTTCCAGGTTCAAGTGATTCTCCTGCCTCATCCCCCAAGTAGCTGGAATTACAGGCGCCCACCACCACACCCAGCTACTTTTCATATTTTTAGTAGGGTGGGGTTTCACCATGTTGGCCAGGTTGGTCTCAAACTCCTGATCTCAGGTGATCCGCTGCCTCGGCCTCCCAAAGTGCTGGGATTACAAGCCTAAGCCACCACGCCTGGCCCATGACTTCTCTGAAGTTAGTGCCAGCGATTTGCTGAGCAATGAGTAAACATGGGAACAATGAACAATTATGTGTAAAACATGGCAGCAACGTAAAGCAGATGTAGTGAGCCTGCAGAAAAAATCCAAAGACACAGGACTGCTTGATAAAACAGGCTTACCAACTAGCTTTGATTTCATTTGGATTCTTCATTTTTCAGGCTTCCAAATATTGCCTCATTACTGCTCTGAGTACCACTGCTGCCTCCCGTAGGCTGGGGGATGCAAGACTCTATTTTTCACATATAAAGACTCATATTACTGTGAGGTCCCTTAATTATATCAGTTGTCGACTTAGACCTTTGTGAGGTATGGAGTTGGGAGTGATTAGAGGGAAGCTATGGAAACTTTATAGGGTTGGGTAGAGGTCGAGGCCAAGACCTGCTTATGCAAAAGACCAATGCGCAGCAGTTAATTGCCTAGAGATCTCTGACTCAATTTTAACTTTGCATCCTTGCCTAGGGGAAAAGGAGTATAGCATTCATTCGCCAACCTATTTATTGAGAGTCTGTGATTATCACTCACTCTGAGTGGTAGTAGTAAGGTGGAGGTTTAGGGAGGTAGAGTGAAAAGAACAACATGGAAATGTGGTTTTTATTGCCAGGCGCGGTGGCTCACGCCTGTAATCTCAGCACTTTGGGAGGCCGAGGCACGTAGGATTACGAGGTCAGGAAATCAAGACCATCTTGGCTAACACGGTGAAACCCTGTCTCTACTGAAAATACAAAAAAATTAGCTGAGTGTGGTGGCGGGCGCCTGTAGTCCCAGCTACTAGGGAGGCTGAGGCAGGAGAATGGCGTGAACCAGGGAGGCGGAGCTTGCAGTGAGTCGAGATCGCGCCACTGCACTCCAGCCTGGACGACAGAGCGAGGCTCCGTCTCAAAAAAAAGAAAGAAAGAAAGAAAGAAATATGGTTTTTATCCTGAAGAAAATAATACTGAGTGAAAAACTAAAACACTTTTTTTAGGTCAGTGGCATAGAAATACATTCAGGGGAGCTGAAATTTCAAAGGAGCCTCTCATCATTTCTCCCCTTTACTCTAACTCTGTCACACACATTTTCACCCACCAAGACTTTTCCAGCTTGGATTCATAACAATCGTGTTTTCAATATGCTCCCTGACTCAATCCCTGTCTTTTTCAGACTCAGAGTTCACCTCCTCCAGGAAGCCCTCCTTGAGATGCCATTCCTCACCTGGCTCTACTTGCTTGACCAGAAGTACTTTAAAGATTATATCTTTACATTTTTTTAGTAGAGGCGGGGTTTCAAAAAACTAGCCGGGCAAGGTGGCGGGTGCCTGTAGTCCCAGATACTCGGAAGGCTGAGGCAGGAGAATGGCGTAAACCCGGGAGGCGGAGCTTGCAGTGAGCTGAGATCCGGCCACTGCACTCCAGCCTGGGCGACAGAGCGAGACTCC
>NW_012107452.1:98652-102893 GCF_000951045.1 Mandrillus leucophaeus
TTATTTAGTGCTGTTTTCTATTCACAGGCTTAGCCACGCCAACCTGTCTGTTGTCTTTACATCATAGGACTTTATCCAAGGTGCACTCTTATAAAACATGCCAGTTCAAATATACATTCTGACAGACAATCTAGCTGCCCACATCTGTTAGATGGCTCTTTCTGTGACAACTGAGGATAAGATTTTTTTTCTTTAAGAATTAGAGCTAAATATTATGAAATATAATCTAGACTTCAAGAAACTTTTACAGTGACCTGTATCACCCTCAGTGGATGAATAAAAATCTCTTTGACATCTAAGACAAAATGGCCATTCACCTTCTATCTGAAAATTCCAGTGAGGACAACCATACTTTCTGAGGCATGTTGAATGGCTAACATTTTAGAATTCTTCCTTACAATTGGCTGAAATATGACTAAGTTTCACAGATTTACCCTTATTCCTCATGATAAAAGTACAGAAGTTTGTTAGAGTCCTTGGTGACAGGCTGGTCAAGACTGGACCTTCCATAGGATACATGGTCTCACATCCTGTCATGGCTGCGGATCTCATAAGGATGGGTCTGAACATCAAGGGCGCCATATAAATATATATATAAACATGTGCATTAAGAAAAAGAGGTGGGGGTAGCATGCCTATAAGAGTGGATATTCTAATGACCTGTCTTGAATGAAGCTGATGAGACTTTAAGTATTACTGTAACTGTTAAGGCTAGGCAGCTTATTTAGAGAGAAATGTGGAATTTGTTATATAAAGGTAAGTTTAAACAGAGTGCTAATATCTGGGAAGGTCAACTTTGTTAATTCAACACAAATAAAAATCCAAGCCATGGTCATTCAGCACACATAAAGTCTAGGTAATTTCAAATAAAATTACTGCTTGGCTGAATGCTTAAGCAATTTTGGGTTGCTGGAGTGAATCGAAGAATACTCGTAATGTAAGCTCATTAGATTCACAGAAAGATATGCTGATTTAATTCAAGTGTTCTGCTGTCCATTTAAACTTCACCTTCTTTTCTTACTTTGGATTACTAGATGTTTTTGTTCATCCTGCTTGACAAGTTGCATCTAGTCTTATGAATTTAAGCTTTTTGTGAATTGTCTTTGCAATTAAAAATTCTGTAAATATCAATCACTTGAATCATGTGGAGTCATGAAAAATGTATGATCTCTGAATGTACATATTTTCTCTCTCCATCTGTAATATTTTATAATGTACAGAATAAATTAGAAACTTATCTGTGATGTTAATATTTCTGATAGCTTAAATATGTCACTTTACATATGATTTATATGTGAAATGATTTCTAAATATGATAGAATGTATCCCACACTTAATAAGGTTCAGCTGATATTTTGGCTCAGCTTTTATTTTTATTTATTTATTTATTTGTTTATTTTTTAGATGGAGTCTTGCTCTGTCGCCAGGCTGGAGTGCAGTGGCGTGATCTCAGCTTACTGCAACCTCCACCTCCTGGGTTCAAGTGATTCTCCTGCCTCAGCCTCCCAAGTAGCTGGGATTACAGGCACACGCCACCACGGCTGGCTAATTTTTTGTATTTTAGTAGAGACGGGGTTTCACCATGGTGGCCAAGACTGTCTCGATCTCCTGACCTTGTGATCTGCCCGCCTTGGCCTCCCAAAGTGCTGGAATTACAGGCGTAAGCCACCACCTTGGCCAGCTTTTATTTTCTAGTTTGGTATTTCTATGGGAGATTTAGGGGGAACCTTAATTTCTTGTTTTGTCACATCATGTTTCCCACCATATAGGAAAAGAGAATATTTTTAAAAATTACAAAAGTTCCCTAAAAAGGAGTTCCCCCTTTTTCTTTAAGATATGTACAAGTTTTCACTCGGAAAAGTTGAATATTATGTATATGTCTCTAGGATTTTAGATTTTTCACTTAATGAACTGCATAATTCTCCTTAAATCCATTTGAGAAAAGGTCTGTTACTCTGTTTAAAAATTGTTTGAAGACTTTGCAGTAAATGATAGTGTGGTAGTAGATAAATTCTATCTCCTGCTTCACCTCTAACCACTGCACTCTTAGACCACAGACAAGTTATAAAAATAAACTATCACATTGTTTTCAATTATTCAGGCAAGTGGAGATTGTAAACCACCCTCGCCCTAATTTGTCTGCCTCCAACATATTAAAACTACCACAGCTTGGCTCCAAGGATTCATGGACTATTGAATTTGCTCCTACCAAGCAGAGATGGTGGATAGCATTATGAATAATAGCTGAAAATTGTTTATACTTTTATTCTAATCAGTAATAAAGAAAACTATAAAAATCATTTAACCATTTCCTCCTATCTATTAATGTCTCAAAATTTTTGACTTATAACAAGTAGAAAAATCACAAGATTTGCTTCAAAACAAAAATATTAAAATATTAAAACCCCAAGTACATCATTTTCTACAATGTAATTCAGTTATTATAAACTCTGCTTTGTCTCATAGGAATACAGTTATTCACTAAGAATCTTCAGAAGAAAGGAAAAATAAACATATAAATGTTAAGATTTGTCCCATTTCATACCTCATCTAGCATGGTTTATTTTCAAATTACTACAAACATGGCCCTTTTTTGCTAGAACTCTTTCCCCCAGAGATTGAATTGTAGAGATAACACAGATTGGAATGATTTTTATTTTATACTTAAGGACAGGTTCTTGGGTGTTATAATACTAGTAAAATACAGACTGTGTCTAAAGCAAAACACAGGAAACAAATGCAATATTGGGGTTATCTGGACTTAAAATGCATTTTCTATTCTAATTACATAACCATTATAGCAAAACAGGGAATTTTATTAAGATTGGAGTTAACTCATTTAATCTGGCCATCTATCATTGTCATTTTAAATATCCATTTCATTTTGAGTATTTGGGCACATGTTTTCCTTATAGGTACCTGACAAAATCTAGCATATTATTAATATATTAAACTGGCTATCGTTATATCACAATGTAGTTTATTTAATCTATTATGTTGTTTAACCAAAACCAAACTATAAAAAGCAAGCATGGATATAGTAGTTTTTTCTCAGAAAAAAAAACTTGACTATTATTTTTATGAAATTGTAAAGAATGACAATATTCTTTCACACCTCGTTTCAAGAAAATGAGCAAAGGATATTTATAGATGTGTTTTTGATAGAGACCTCAGTGACAATGGAAGTCACTTTTAAATTATAAGGTAAAATGTGAAACTAATGGATAAAATTTGACATGTTAAGAGTTTCACCTTCCTCAAATATAAAGATAAGAACCAATGTAGTTTGAAAATAGCAAAAGCCTTTCACTATCCTATGGACAGATATTTTGGAAAACCTATTACTTTTACCAAATAAATTTAAAATTGCACTACCTGGTTGTTTCTTTGTTTATATATTTGTATTCCATCTTATTTTAATAAAGTCTTAAGAGGACAACATCTGTATGATTTACATTAAAATATTTTTCAGGGAGCTTCAGTAGGCTACATATTAGTAAATTTATCCTAGATACACTTATTTTTCAACAAATATTAATTAACTATTACACAACAGGAACCATGCGAGGTAATGGAAATCCAGTAGTAAATCAAACACCTGTGGTTCTCATTGTGACAGAAGAAGAGAGATGAATATAAGTGCTAGTAGAAGAATAAACTCTGTAAATTGGGGTAAATTCTATGAAAGAAATAAAAAATAATGGAGAAAAATGTGTGTGAGTGGGTGGAATGAAGCCACATTATATGTGGGAACATCTCTTTGAGAAATGGATATTGAAACTACGAATTGCATAATTAAATGGTGGTAGCCACGTAAAAACCGGAATAAAGTGAATGACAAGCAGAAGAACTCAGTGAAGAAAAATGTCGCAGGAGTATAAAGAGCAATGAAAGTATTGTTATATTATAAGGCTGGAGCAACCCACCAGGGAGAAAGCAGGAAGGATCAGATGCAGGAAAGCACTTGAATTTTTATTCCAAGTGCCAACACAAAGGCTTTCAGCAGAGAAGGGTTAAGATCTGCTTCACATTTTAAGATGATGCGTAAGGAAGGATCAGAGGTGGCAAGGGTGTAAGCAGGGAGATGGCTTGAGAGACTGCTGCAGAAGTCCATATGAGGAATGACATGATAGACAAATGCAGTAACTTTAGACAAGAAAGGAAGAGAAATTCATAATATACTTAGCGGAAAATTGACTGAAACTTAAATCTTTGAGACTTTCTGACCAATTGGACATCAT
>NW_012107452.1:102943-109465 GCF_000951045.1 Mandrillus leucophaeus
GGAATGAAGCCACATTATATGTGGGAACATCTCTTTGAGAAATGGATATTGAAACTACGAATTGCATAATTAAATGGTGGTAGCCACGTAAAAACTGGAATAAAGTGAATGACAAGCAGAAGAACGCAGTGAAGAAAAATGTCGCAGGAGTATAAAGAGCAATGAAAGTATTGTTATATTATAAGGCTGGAGCAACCCACCAGGGAGAAAGCAGGAAGGATAAGATGCAGGAAAGCACTTGAATTTTTATTCCAAGTGCCAACACAAAGGCTTTCAGCAGAGAAGGGTTAAGATCTGCTTCACATTTTTTTTTTAACAAAATACAAACAAATTATCAATAATTTTACTGCAGAGATAACATTGTTTATATTTCAATATGTTTCTGTCTGGTCTTATGTATATATAAAAATCACATATATAGTACATAATTGGGATGATGCTATATTTGAGAAAAAGCTCTGCGTCATCAGCTACTTCACTTAATGTTACTTTTTTTTTAATTTATTTATTATTATTATACTGTAAGTGCTTCACATTTTAAGATGATGCGTAAGGAACGATCAGAGGTGGCAAGGGTGGAAGCAGGGAGATGGCTTGAGAGACTGCTGCAGAAGTCCATATGAGGAATGACATGATAGACAAATGCAGTAGCTTTAGACAAGAAAGGAAGAGAAATTCATAATATACTTAGCGGAAAATTGACTGAAACTTAAATCTTTGAGACTTTCTGACCAATTGGACATCATGGCAAGCAGGAGGCAAGAACAAACTGGAAGAAAAAATAGCTTATAGGTTTCTACCTTAAGTAATTGGGTATATGATACAACATTTACTGATATGTGGAAAATTGGTATTTGAGTAAAAGTAATAGGTTCCGTTCTGCATGTTGAGTTTGACATTTTTGATGTATCCAATTATGGATATTAAGAATTAAATTGGAATTTAGAACCCAGAGGAGAGATTTGGGCTATAAATATATATTTTTTATATTGTCAATACATGGGTTTTATTTGGGGAAATCCTTTTTTCTACTAATAATATGATCATATGTTCAGGACTAAGTACAGCCACAGTTACAATTCAAATCATTGTAATTAGTGGGAAGAAATATATAGGGACTGATAGGTTTCTTGATACTTTCTCAATAAAACTAGATCATGTCCTTTGTAGGGACGTGAGAGGATCTGGAGACTATTATCCTTAGCAAACTAACACAGGAACAGAAAAACAAATATGGCATGTTCTGACTTTTAAGTGGGAGCTAAACGATGTGCACACATGGACACACAGACAGGAACAACAAGCACTGGGGCCTATCACAAGGTGGAAGGTAGGAGTAGGGAGAGGATCAGGATAAACAACTAATGGTTACTAGGCTTAATATCTGGGTGATGAAATAATCTGTATAACAAACCCCCATGACACACATCTACTTGTGTAACAAACCTGCACATCCTGCACATGTACCCATGAACTTAAAAGAAAAAACTATACCTATAGTTACTTAGCATTTTCACAAGAACGAATTTACACAGAGTTATACAGAATAATACAAGACACAGTTTCCACAAAATAGTACAAGACACACACTAATGAAATTTTTCCTTTTACTATAATGGTCAAATCATGCTATCAAGTATGAAGTCTCCATGGATTAGCCTAAAAGACAAACTTTCATTATACCATTGCATTTATTTCTATTAGCACTCATCCTTTTGATTTCTGACTACTTGAGTCCAACAATTGATCAGAACTTTTTGAAATTATAAGTATTATTATACTTCTTACCATTTTCTCTTGCACTTAGATAACAATTTAATGGATAGAATATCATGTCAATGAAAATACCACTTGTTCCAGGAGATACATTTAAAATAGCAATTCCACAATGACAAGAATATTACACAATAAAATCATTTGAGTAACCAACTGAATAGCTGATTAGAATCCCAGATTTTGTTTAAATAGATAATATGTTACCATTATTTAATTCAAAAAGATTTACTAACATCTATCATATGAAAATTTATTTTATGCAGTGGAGAAGTCAGTAGGGATACAAAAAATAAAAAAAAAAAAAAACATTGTCAGCATTCAATGGCTCAAATGGGAAATTGAAAGGTAACAACAACAACAACAAAAAAACCAGGTAATACCAAATGACAAGGGCAATAATAGTAACATGTGTAAGTAATAGTAACATGTAATAACATATTAGAGCAAAAATGCAGATGTGACTACAGGAGGAAAGCTGGTCCCTGGGCCACCTACCTTCTCTTCCCAAACTCCATTCTCTCACATTTCTTTTCTTTGGCCACTCATATGAGTTAGGTATGGTCACATTGAACATGTAATCTAAATTCACAAAGGTGAAACTGGAAAGAGGCTGGTACAGTACTTGGATGTGGGTTGGCACCATATAGTGAAGGAACTGCAGGGTCTCTGGTGCCAGGAACATAGTTTAGAAGGGGGAGACACACATTATCCCAGTGAGCTTGTCTCTTGCCCTGACTTAAGCGTGGTACTGACTGCAGTTGTCAACATTTTCTCTGCTTATGGGATATACTGGTGTAAATGCAGACTCTCAATCCTCAAGGTATTTTTTCAAGTGCTAATATTGGTTACAGTATTCTCCATAATAGAATGATCAGTGATGGCTGCCTCACTGAGACAATGAAGAATGAATAAAATTATTTAAAATAAGTGAAGAAAATGTAGCTTTGCCAGCAATTTACCTTCACTTTAAAAATAATGCTTAGTTTCCTCTTCTAACTTAATAAAACTAAATGTAACAGAATGTTGTTTCCTAATTTTTAGGAAGAATGCAACATTTTTTCTCTAAAAGTTTTGACAGTTGATACTGTCTGTGACCTTCTTTGTGGGAAAACAGTTCAATTAACTGATGTATTAAAAAGTCATTTGCTACAAGAGGAGAATACTCATCTTGATTCTATCTCATTTTCACAATCCTTTGAAACACCCTAAAGATAATGGAAAAGAAATAAATATGCCAGACAATTTATCGAGTTGCATAGCAGTTTGTCCCCTTTTCTCACATACATTTATCTTGTCATTTCTGCTTGAATGTTTTATCCTCAGGTGAATGCAGTATTTTCTAATTATTTTGAAGAAAGCTTAACAGAGATATGAATAACCCATTAAACATAGTATTGTTCCTGCAGCATTGTTACCTATTGTAGAAATGTAATTCTTGCCATAACTTCAGTTGATAAACATGTTAATAAGAAATTTAACTGAGAAAAATAAAAGCATAAGAAAGAGATATTCCCTTGACACAATAGTGTCCTCTACAAATGATAATTTCTTACAATTTTTCTTCAGTGAAAATTCTAACATGTCTTCACTGATTAAATTTCATGGTCCCCTAATAAACAATCTTATCTTTACTTTGATACAAATAATCAAAGAAGCCCAGCCAATGTAATATCTATAAGGATTTTTGTCCTCTCAGTTGGCATTTACTTTTCCGATTGTAAACCAAAAATAAAATTCTAAGCCCCTCAGCTAACTGAATGGAACCCACCTCCTGGCCAAGAAGATCCCAAAACAGAAAAATATCAGACTCTGACAGGAAGTGGGAGTTGAACAGGCCTCATTATACCCCATCCCTATGTTGCTTCCCTTTTATCCTAACACTAACATGAAGGACCAGCACTCCTGACAATAATACGCAGCACTAGGTTGCCATTCTTTAAAACAAAGCTGCTGAACCACCTATGAGCTCTGTCCTGGCAAAAGGTATTGTGAGACGCAACATGGTTTACATTTCATTAGGTTTATTCCCACATCCTTGCTGAGACTTGCCCATGATTTCGGACTTTACCTGGGGAAATAAACCCTATTCCCGGTTCACAATGTGATGGATTTTGAGAATTTATAAATCAGGAAAGACTTATAAATGCATTCTATTTTATTTCATGGGCATGTAGCACAGGATAAAGTGGCAAGAATCTTCAACTGCTACATATTTTCCATGACTGTGAGAGCTAAAGCAGAAGGAAAGTGTAATGCTTCTTAAAGAGCAAAGACAAACAGAAAGCAGAAGGCCTGGGGATCAGCATCACATGAACAACAAGCTGAGGAGCAGGGGAGCCCCGAGAGAGTCACGAAACTGAGGGAGGAAAGGTTTATGGGAAGGAAGAAGTGATGAATGGTGTGAAATGTCACCTAGTGGTCAACCAAGAGGATCTGAAACATTTTCCTTTGTGTTTATGAATTTGAGAATTTGGATGACTTTATAGAGAAATTTAAATAGAATGATAAATAGCAAATATAGAACTTCTAAGAAGCTCAAATGAGAAAAATTTAGAAGAAAAAGAGTGCATGTAAAGAGAGAGATTTGTTCTATAAACTTGAGAGAGCTCTCTGAGAGGATTAGTCACATCGTCTTTGTGTGTGTATTGGCTGGGGAGGGTTTCTGCTAAAAAACAGAAAACCTGCTAGACAAATTCTAAAAGAGCTGTAACACTACTTCATGTCTCTTTGTAGTCTACTACTTTAAATTTTCAAAGAAAAATTTAGGTGATTTTTATATAAGTTTTACTTTATTTTACATAATTAAAAAATGCCATAGGTCAGGCTCTGTGGCTCACGCCTGTACGCCTGTAATCCCAGCACTTTGGGAGGCCGAGGTGGGTGGATCAGCAGAGGTCAGGAGTTCGAAACCAGCCTGACCAACGAGGTGAAACCCCGTCTCTATTAAAAATACAAACATTAGCCAGGCGTAGTGGCAGGGACCTCTAGCCCCAGCTACTCGGGAGGCTGAGGCAGGAGAATTGCTTGAACCCGGGAGGTGGAGGTTGCTGTGAGCTGAGATTGCACCACTGCACTCCAGCCTGGGTGACAGAGGAATACTCCATCTTAAAAAAAAATACTATAAATAAGCCATCATATTTTAATTCAACTTTAATGAGTTATTTTTTAACAAGTTTTTTTCTTACACTAATGCCGTTATCCAATTTAATGAAATATTTAATAAAATTTCAGTTTAACACATAACTCTGATTCAATGTATCTGATGAATTATTTGTTTTCTTATGATGATATTAATATAGAAAAAATCCTAAATAATAATAATAATGTGTTTAAGCTAGCCATACTTTTTACGTGCAGTGTACTTAGATTTGCAGACATTGGCAGTTCCATAAACTCATTTCAGTGTACCAGTTTTTCTTAACACAGATGAATAATAGAATTTTCCCCCAACTCACAACTCCAAAAGCTTTCTACTGTTTAATTCTATTCATGTATTGTAATCCATACTTATTCACTCGAATTCTGTTACTTTTGCCTTAATTTGTAAAAGCGATAAAAACGTAATTCCAAAACGTAACCTAGACCTTAAGTGCTGAAGAGTTTCTTGGCTTCCATTATATGCCTTACCTGTATTTCCATATATGAAATTATTTCATAAAGTCAAGGTCCATACATTCTCATGTGAACATCATTGATACATATGGTCTGGAAAGAGAATATGAGAGGGAACAGCTAAGGTAATCTGTGAATTCATTCAATCCGTTTATGTCTGAGCCCATTGAGCTTTACTGAGGAAAATAGTCATGCACCTTGAAACTAAAGGCTAATCTCCAGAGCAAAGAGCCCCAAGCGGTTTGATAGCAAGACTCACCCCTTACTCTCTCGATAGATCTTTGCACAGAAGAACATGGGTGAGGACGTGTAAAAATTGATGGTTTTGAGAAAAATGTACTTTTCTCATGAAAAATTTTCAACATATTGTGATGTAGAAGGAAGTAGAACAGATAAAGAACTGGATATGTGTTGAGTGAGTACTAGAGAGGGATATATGGACAAAATAGAATGCCAAGTATTTACATTTGGACAGTATTACACCATAAAAAAATAATGCAAAATAAGTTATTATGCAAAATTAAAGATGACAGGTTTCATCAGGTACCCAGATTTTAGGTTAAAGGTCATTGTTATTTCCCATTTTTCCAGAGTCACACAGTGAATTCATCAAAGGGTATTGATTCTTGGGTGATTAACACAGCCATGGAATTTTTCAAGGATGCTTTACATTAAATTTCTTTATGATTTAGGCCCAATTTTGTTCATATTACTTCCTTAAATTGTATATGCAATATAAATAATACTACCTGTTACTTAATTGTTACTGATGTTTGTCATTATTTCATCTAACCTAAATATTTATACAAGTGAAAACAAGAAGCTATATAATATGGGAATTAAGGCACTACATGGAGAATGATACACATTCCTCAGAAACCATGTGTAATCAAAGAATTTCCAAGTTCCTACAACTTAAGCTTCCTAGAATTTGACTCTGATGACATACTGAAATCCACAATCTTATTGCCACTTCTTTTTTTCCCTTAATTTAAGAAACTGGCATAAAAACACAATTCTATTGCCAATCAAATTTTGGTTTTCTGAAATCCTAGTATAAATAAGATTTTAAAATAAAGCAAAAACAAGAATAATGCATGTGGCTTTGTACTTATCTTCAATAGGCCTGGATTT
>NW_012107452.1:110380-112126 GCF_000951045.1 Mandrillus leucophaeus
AACTTTTCAGTATTACCCGCTAGCTTTTAGCTTTTGTTCTCTTTAAAGAAAATTCACAGTACAAGATCTGTGGAAAATGTAATTGATTCTCAAATACTCAGTTCTCTTATAATTTCCTGTTCATGTCATTCTTCTGAACATGGACAGTATATTAAGTATAAACAAGGTGATTTCTAAATTTGAAGTAAAGGGCATGATGAGTACTCTTTCACACTGAATGTGGGTAGAAATCACCCAGCTCTCAGGATGTTTGAAGCACAGACAACTGGTAGCTGAGAAGAACACTGAAGAACTGGGAATTTATCTAGATCTTATTTTAACTGCAGATTCTAGTATAACTCCTCATGATGAAAAATACCTATTTTTACCAATTCCTCAAAATTTTTATCTTTATATTTCCATTCTCTGCACATCTGAAATAATGGTTTTAAATGAGAAAAATATTTTTTAAAATTTAATCACTCATGTAAAAAGAAGTTTTTTGTATGTTTTTGTTTTTTGTTTTGTTTTTGTTTTTATTTTTTGTCTTAGTGATATTTGTTGATTTTCTAGATCCTCCCTAACTTGCCCAGTAGGCACATGGGTCATTCAACAGATACACTCAACTGCCTTTATTTGAAAGTATCTATAAAAGGAACCCACTGCTCAGAGAACTGCTCTCTCTATCCAACCTCAAAGTAACATTCCAAAAGAATTAAACCACTGCACAGCATCAATGCTGCCTAGCTACAAAGAAAAAGATCAGGAACTAGGATTTCTATGCTTAAAAGAAACATATTAAGTTATAGTTTAGGAAAATATTTTTCCTGTTTTAGTTATGGAGCTATTCCTCTAGACTATCTTTTTACTAGGTTTTAGTTTGTTGTTTAGCGGCTGTATTCTTAGAAACCTGACAATATGTTGACCACAGTTCAAATTTATTATATATAGCTCCAAAATTCATATTGAAAATTTTGGCCTTTTAAATAATACGATTCTCAAATCAACTTTACTCATAGTATTATACCAAATGTTGATACAATTTATGTGTGTTTGTTGATGCAATTATCAAAGATAATTCAAAACACAGCAATGTTTGTTATTTTTCAGGAAGTAACTTCTCAAGTATATTCCTTAAGTTGTTTAATATTGAAGGAAGAAAAATGGACCCTAAAATTTTCCTAATAGACAGATTTTACCTTAAAGGTAATCTATTACTTAAAATAATGTGATCAAAAACAGTTGTGTTATTTGAAGTAAGAGTACAGTTAATAGTGAAAACACAATACTATTTTTATTGTAGTTGAGGGTTTTTTAAAATTTATTTTCAAAGTATTTTCTCATAATGATTCTTCCAGGATATTTTAAGCTATTCCATATAAAAGTACAAATTTCTAGGAATCAGTACCAGTTAGTTACTAATAAAATTTCAATTGTCATCTTTATTTCCCATTGTAACATTCATGAAAATGGACATATATATGCAACATTATTAGAGTTCTACAAATTCAGTTTAGATTTAATTATCTAAAAGATATCAAAGGGATCTTCACTAATCAAATCACAAAGAGGCTGTAGAATTCACACAAAGAAGAAATAAAATATTTCCACTACCTCTTGGAGAGATGTGGGCTTCAGGGATGAAAAACCAACAGTAGCATCCTTTAAATTGGGATCTGGACAAGAATTTTAAAACCTAGTAACAAAACCTAGTAAATAAAAATTTCATCTAAATGATTACTGTCTAAATGTTTTTAAAACATAATA
>NW_012107452.1:115636-122241 GCF_000951045.1 Mandrillus leucophaeus
GACACATGCACACATATCTTTATTGTAGTACTATTCACAATAGCAAAGGCTTGGAACCAACCCAACTGCCCATCAATTATAGACTGGATAAAGAAAATGCGGCACATACACACCATGGAATACTATGCAGCCATAAAAAAGGATGAGTTCATGTCCTTTGCAGGGACATGGATGAAGCTATAAACCATCATTCTTAGCAAATTAACAAAGGAACGGAAAACAAAACACTGCATATTCTCATTCATAAGTGGGAATTGAACAACGAGAACACATGGACACAGGGAGAGGAACATTACATACCAGGGCCTTTTGGGGTGTGGGGGCAAAGGGAGGGATAGCATTAGGAGAAATACCTAACAAAGACGACAGGTTAACAGGTGCAGCAAACCCCCATGGCACATGTATATCTATGTAATAAACCTGCATATTCTGCACATGTATCCCAGAACTTAAAGTATAATTTTTAAAAAAGAAAAAAAACAATTTGTTTTAAAATACCTCCTTTGCATTTAAGTATTCTTTTTGTCACTCTTTTATCTTCTGTTTCCAAAATAACTTAAAAACGTTCTGCCAAAGGAAAATAATTTTTAAATAAATAACAATAACTGAGTCTAGGAATATGTCTTCAGTTATTACAACCAAGCACTACATTTTATTATGTGAAGGTCAAGGAATCTATCTAATATCCTGTTTATAGCAAAGAGTTTACATATTTTTCTCATTGATCTTGTATTTCTACATCTTTCTTATGAAGCATGCACTTGTATAGGAACATATAGACCATAATACAAAAAAATAGTATTTTGTATCTTTATCAAGGGAAATGAATTGTTCTCATTAATTACTTCCAGGACATAGCAATCTGACTGAGAATAGAAGATGGCCATGAACATAACTGGAAATGAGGCACATAAGGTCAGAGTTCAAAATTATCATAGTACAGTAGAAAAAACAACAGTCTACAAGTTAGGAGAATTTAGGAAGTTTCTTTCAGGAGAATTTTGGGACAATTAAGCATAGGACAAATCATTTTACATCTCAGCTTTCCCAGGTCTCATATTCCAAAATTGCATGATACCATGTAACTCCCAGGTATTGAACTTAGTCCAAACTTAAGGTTTTTCAGTGGGTGTCAGCATAAGGAAACTGTATAAACTTTTGAAGGTATTCTGTCATGTAGTAATAAATATAGCTTAAGAAAGTGCTATAATCATTAATTTGCATGGAATTAACAGTTAAAATACATATTTGTTAATGTAGGGTGAAAAAAGCACATTATAATAATATCAATTGTACTTGAGGTTCAAGGTTATTTTGTGAAAATAATAAAGAATTAAATAGAATAAAAAGTTATTACATATAATAAAAGCTAACAGGGAAAGAGATCTTACAATTGATAAAAAAGAAATTAAACCTATTTTAGAAAGCACAGGTTGGCAACCTGTGGCCAAAATACCAAATCAAGGCACTTCCTGTTTTTGAAATAAAGTTTTACGTGAACATAAATACCTTCATTATATATTCTCTATGGCTGATTTTACCCTACAGAGATAGAATTGAATAGTTGCCACAGAGAATATATGGCCCACAATGCTTAAAATATTTATTATCTAGCCCTTTATTGAAAAAGTTTGTCAACATCTGGTAGAGAAATTTCAAGATGAAAATGCTAACTAATGCCATACTAAAAATACAACCCAAATTAACTAAACTTTAGTTTGGAAAGAGTCTTTGGACTTCACAAAAGCTAAGTAAATAAGGCCCTTGTGATTTAAAAGATATAAGCATCCTAATATAGTTTTAAAGATTACAAATTTGAATCCCTAATAATTGGTAAAAAACATTTTATACAATTCACCATATTCCACATTTAGAAAAAATGTTTATATCTCACTTGATTTTTATCATTAAAAGTCAGAATGTTTTACATCATTAATAGTATTCATAATTGAATACACATGCACACACTTGGTGCACTTCTGAAATGTTTCATAACCATTGATTAAAATAAAAATACATTCTTTGAATTACAGTCTTCATTGGCATTTGTTCTCCCATAGAAAAGCCTTCCACTCAGACAGAGTCCTAGTATTTTCAGTGACTAGTCTGGTATACAGAATGTGCCCTACAAGTTAAATAAATAAATTTCTTCTGGAAAAAAAAATATGTAAACTTTGTCTTTTGTTACCTATTGGATTATGAAAGGAAGATTTTGGTTGCTGTTCATTTTTCTGTAGACATTTGCAGGGAAATGAAAATAGGTCATGTAAATTATATTAATCACAAGCACACAATTTCCAGAGATTGCCTTTCACTTGAAGATAATGAAACAGCCATGGCTGGTTAGCTTCTGATTTACTTTAAGTTTCTCTATCTGATATTTCCACTTAAATAGATATGTAAGTCTCTTCTTTAAATATTGAATTTATCCAGAAACAGTCTTTCTTTCCATGGCTTTAAATGAATATTGATTTTTCTTTTAGCTTTAAAAGCCATCGAGTCTTAAAATGTATCAGTAATTATTATAAAAATTAAATAGTGCAAGTAAAATGATCCCCTTTAATTAATCTAGTTGAGCAGCTAATGATCACATTTTTTACATAAAAATGTATTCCTTTCTGTGTTGGTCCAGAGGCATTTCATCAGGAAGAAGTATGATAAGAAGAGTGCAGTTATCTCCATCCATACAGAGCTGATTATAATGTAGAAGTCTTGTAACTAGTCATTTCATTTCAGAAGCTTATTGATATGGCTCAGCTGTGTCCTCACCCAAATGTCATTTTGAATTGTGTCTCCCATAATTCCCATGTATCATGGGTGGGACCCGGAGGGAGATAACTGAATCATGGGGTGAGTCTTTCCCATGCTGTTCTCATGATAGTGAATAAGTCTCACAAGGTCTGATGGTTTTATAAAGGGGAGGCCCCTTGCACAAGCTCTCTTTGCATGCCTCTATGTAAGATGTGACTTCGCTCCTCCTTCACCTTCTACCACGATTGTGAGGCCCCCCAAAATGTAGAACTGTAAGTCAATTAAACCTCTTTCCTTTATAAATTACTCAGTCTCTGGTATGTCTTTATTAGCAGCATGAGAACAGGTTAATACAGTAAATTGGTACAAGTAGAGTGGGGTGCTACTGTAAAGATACCCAACAATGTGGAAGTGACTTTGGAACTAGGTAACAGGCAGAAGCTGGAGCACATTGGAGCACTCAGAAGAAGACAGGAAGATGTGGGAAAGTTTGGGACTTCCTTGAGACCTGTTGAATGTCTTTGACCAAAATGCTGATGGTGATATAGACAATAAAATCTAAGCTGAGGCAGTCTCAGATGGAGATGAGGAACTTTTTGGGAACAGGAGTAAAGGTTACTCTTGCTGTGCAAAGAGATTGTCGGCATTTCGCCCCCCACCCTAGAGATCTGTGGAACTTTGAACTTGAGAGAGATGATTTAGGGTATCTGGTGGAAGAAATTTCTAAGGGGCAAAGCAATCAAGAGGTGACAGGCATAAAAGTTAGGAAAATTTGCAGCCTGATGATGCAATAGAAAAGAAAAACCCATTTTCTGGGGAGAAATTCAAGCCAGCTGCAGAAATTTGCATAAGGAAGCAGGAGATGAATGATAATCACAAGGACAATGGGGAAAATGTCTCCAGGCCACGTCAGAGACCTTCACAGCAGCCCCTTCCATCACAGGCCTAGGAGGGGAAAATGCTTTCATGGATGGGGACCAGAACCCCCCTGCTCTATGCAGCCTTGGGACCATGGTGCCCTGCATTCCAACTGCTTCAGTTCCAGCTCAGCTAAAAGGGGCCAATGTACAGCTCAGGCCATTACTTCAGATGGTGCAAGGCCCAAGCCTTGCCAGTTTACACGTAGTTTTGGGCCTGTGGGTACACAGAAGTCAAGAATTGAGGTTTGGGAACCTCTGCCTAGATTTCAGAGGATGTATGGAAATGCTTGGATGTCCAGGCAGAACATTGCTGCAGGGGTAGGGCCCTCATGGAGAACTTCTGCTAGGGGAACATGGAAGGGAAATGTGGAGTTGAAACCCCCACACAGAGTCCCCACTTGGGCACTGCCTCGTGAAGCCATGAGAAAGCGACCACCATCCTCCAGACCCCAGAATGGTAGATCCACTGACAGCTTCCACCGCATGCCTGGAAAAGCCACAAACACTTAATGCCAGTCCATGAAAGCAGCCAGGAGGAGAGCCGTACCCTGCAAAGCCACAGGGGTGGAGCTGCCCAAGGCCATTGAAGCCCACTTCCCTGCATCAGTGTGACCTGGATGTGAGACATGGACTCAAATGAGGTCACTTTTGGAGCTTTAACGTTTAATGATTCCCCTATAGGATTTCAGACTCAAATAGGGCCTGTAGTCTCTTTGTTTTGTCCAATTTCTCCCATTTGGAATGTATTTACCCAGCGCATGTATCCCCATCGTATGTGGGAAGTAACTAACTTGCTTGTGATTTCACTGGCTCATAAGCAGAAGGGGTTTGTCTTGTCTTAAATGGGACTTTGGACTGTGGACTTTTGAGTTAATGCTGAAATGAGTTAAGAATTTGGAGGACTGTTGGCAAGGCATGATTTGTTTTGAAATGTAAGAACATGAGATTTGGGAGGGGCCAGGGGCAGAATGATATGGTTTGGCTGTGTCCCCACCCAAATCTCATCTTGAACTGTAGCCCCCATAATTCCCATGTGTCATGGGAGGGACCTGGAGAGATGTAATTGAATAATTGGGGCAGGTCTTTCCCCCTGCTATTCTCATGATAGTGAATAAGTCTCACGAGATCTGATGGTTATATAAAGGAGAGTTCCCCTGCACACACTCTCTTTGCCTGTCACCATTTCAGATGTGACTTTGTTCCTCCTTCACCTTCTTCCATGATTGTAAGGCCTCCCCAGAAGTGGAACTGTGAGTCAATTAAACCTCTTTTCTTCATAAATTACTCAGTCTCATGAATGTCTTTATTAGCAGAATGAGAACGGACTAATACACTGATAGAAGAAAGGAAGAAGGAAGACAGTGGCTTGGGCTCCTTAAAAATGATTTACAAATCAAGAGGCAAAAAATCAGGTTATTTGTCTTCTTACCCAAATGTTTTAACACTTGAAACTTTTAGGGAAAAATTAGACAGTCCCTGAGGAATATGTCATAATTATTGCCATTTTAAATGAAATAAAATATACTGTTAATTTACCTTTTCATATACTCTGTTATTGATATTTTAAAATATTTATCCCTCTTTTTTCCTGAGAATCAGATTTTCTTGCCTTTTATTTAGCCATGGAAATTGGTTTAAGTCCATAAAGTATGAGCTGTAAAGGGCATTTATTCCAAAATCTACATGAGATTCCAACTGACAGGTGCAACTTATCAGCCTCTCTGGTAAGACCATGGAGAAATTTAAAGAGACAGCTCCTATAAGTTCTCAGCTAGACAAAAGAGTTTCTAACAGGTTGAATGGAACTGTCTCATTGCTTTTTGATTTTTAAGCCCAAAGTAGAAATGAACCTGGATTGAAGGTATGCATCGGTGTGGCTTTGTGTGACAGAGTGGTTTATAATCTAATCTACAAGAATTCCATGCAACTTTTAAAGGATTTGTGTCATCTTGTACTGAAAGGATAGCAATTGTGCAAAATGAAAAGAGGACTCCTTCCTTAAGCAGTCTGAGGGAACTACTCAATTGCAAATATTTGCCATTTTTCATAGACGAGCAGTGACTCACAGGATGGGACCAACATTACAGGAGGCAGAGCCAAAAGCCCTGGAGAACAATACTCAGGGAGCCAAACTGAGTTCTAATCAACAACATTTCATGCTCTCAGAACATGGGGAATTGGTCAGCATAATAGATGCAGGCATTTAGTAAATTCAGTATGCAATTATAATTCAAAAAAGTAAACACTTATTAAGTTAGAAATAAATGAGAACCCCCAAGGCCTAACAAAATATTTCCATAAACATCTAGAGCAAACATCTTACATATGGTAAGATTGAAAACAGTTCCTTAAAAATAAGGAACAACTCAATGATATACACTACCACCACATCTATTCTATTTTATTGGCAGTTGTAAGTAGTATAAGAGAAAACAAAAAAGGTATTAAGGGTATAAGACGGGAAAGCAAAATTATTAGAGATAATTTTTATCATTTACTTAGAAAATGCAAAAGAATCCATAAATCTTACAAAAGGACAGCATATAAAGTCAATAGCATTTATATACACCATAAGCAAATACCTGGAAAACAAAAATAAAGAGAAGAAGAAATTTTCAATAATTTAAATACAGCACTATTTACAAGAATACAAGAATAAATATATCATAAGATATATAAAATCTCTACAGGTAAGTTATAAAACTTTTAGAGCTATTAAAAATAATGATAAAATGCAGATAAACCATATATATAAAGAGAAAAACCTCATATTATAGAAAAAATCAAATTTTCCTAAGTAGAACTCCAGATTTAATAACATTTCAATAGAAATTTCTTTTTTTTTTAATGCAACTTGTTCAGATTGTTATAAAATTTATATAAAAGAACAAAAAGAGCTAATAAATACCCTGGACTCATCTGAATAAGTGAAGG
>NW_012107452.1:122291-124575 GCF_000951045.1 Mandrillus leucophaeus
CCATAAAGTATGAGCTGTAAAGGGCATTTATTCCAAAATCTACATGAGATTCCAACTGACAGGTGCAACTTATCAGCCTCTCTGGTAAGACCATGGAGAAATTTAAAGAGACAGCTCCTATAAGTTCTCAGCTAGACAAAAGAGTTTCTAACAGGTTGAATGGAACTGTCTCATTGCTTTTTGATTTTTAAGCCCAAAGTAGAAATGAACCTGGATTGAAGGTATGCATCGGTGTGGCTTTGTGTGACAGAGTGGTTTATAATCTAATCTACAAGAATTCCATGCAACTTTTAAAGGATTTGTGTCATCTTGTACTGAAAGGATAGCAATTGTGCAAAATGAAAAGAGGACTCCTTCCTTAAGCAGTCTGAGGGAACTACTCAATTGCAAATATTTGCCATTTTTCATAGACGAGCAGTGACTCACAGGATGGGACCAACATTACAGGAGGCAGAGCCAAAAGCCCTGGAGAACAATACTCAGGGAGCCAAACTGAGTTCTAATCAACAACATTTCATGCTCTCAGAACATGGGGAATTGGTCAGCATAATAGATGCAGGCATTTAGTAAATTCAGTATGCAATTATAATTCAAAAAAGTAAACACTTATTAAGTTAGAAATAAATGAGAACCCCCAAGGCCTAACAAAATATTTCCATAAACATCTAGAGCAAACATCTTACATATGGTAAGATTGAAAACAGTTCCTTAAAAATAAGGAACAACTCAATGATATACACTACCACCACATCTATTCTATTTTATTGGCAGTTGTAAGTAGTATAAGAGAAAACAAAAAAGGTATTAAGGGTATAAGACGGGAAAGCAAAATTATTAGAGATAATTTTTATCATTTACTTAGAAAATGCAAAAGAATCCATAAATCTTACAAAAGGACAGCATATAAAGTCAATAGCATTTATATACACCATAAGCAAATACCTGGAAAACAAAAATAAAGAGAAGAAGAAATTTTCAATAATTTAAATACAGCACTATTTACAAGAATACAAGAATAAATATATCATAAGATATATAAAATCTCTACAGGTAAGTTATAAAACTTTTAGAGCTATTAAAAATAATGATAAAATGCAGATAAACCATATATATAAAGAGAAAAACCTCATATTATAGAAAAAATCAAATTTTCCTAAGTAGAACTCCAGATTTAATAACATTTCAATAGAAATTTCTTTTTTTTTTAATGCAACTTGTTCAGATTGTTATAAAATTTATATAAAAGAACAAAAAGAGCTAATAAATACCCTGGACTCATCTGAATAAGTGAAGGATGGGTAATTTGTCCTACTAAATACTTTAAATCTATAATAATCTAAATAGTATGTTACAGCATCAGGGATAGAAAATATAGCTTATTCAATAAATAAAGGTGCTAAAAAGTACCCAAACATTAATGGAACATTGTTATATGACAGAGATAGCATGCCAGATGACTGGGTGAAGTTGAAATTATTTAATAAATAGAGAAGTTGAAATTATTAAATCAAGATTAAGAAACATGGTCAGCCAAGTGAATAAAGACAAAATTAAATCTCTGCCTCATAGAATATAAAAATAGATTCCAAAAGCATTAAGGACTTAAGCTTCTTAGTAGAAAATATAAGTAAATAACTTTTAGACTTTAGAATAAGAAAAGTTTCTTAAATAAGTACAAAATGCATTGACTGTACAAGAAAAAAATTATACATTTGGATTAAAACTAACAACATTAGTTAATCAAAATAATAGATCAAATTGGGAAGCAATATCTGTATTACAGACAAGTTCCAAAGCATTGATATGGATAATAAAGTGCTTCTATAGGTCAATAAGAAAAGCAAAGTAAAAATTAAAGAGAAAATTGTTGAAAGTTATAACTGGCACCAGGCGCGGTGGCTCACGCCTGTAATCTCAGCACTTTGGGAGGCCAAGGCGGGCGGATCACGAGGTGCCAGGAGTGGTGGCGGGCGCCTGTAGTCCCAGCTACTCGGAAGGCTAAGGCAGGAGAATCACTTGAACCCGGGGGACAGAGGTAGCAGTGAGCCGAGACCGCGCCATTGCACTCCAGCCTGGGCGACAGAGTGAGACGCCGTCTCAAGAAAAAATAACAGTTATAAATGGATAATTTTAAAAATAAAATCCATGAATGGTAATAATCATACAATGAAATATTTAAAATTATTAATGGTTGCAAAATAAAAATCAAAATTGCTGAGATACCACTTACATTCATTTGTTTAAAAATAAAAAGAAGGCACCTGTAATCCTAGCACTTTGGGAG
>NW_012107452.1:124625-125134 GCF_000951045.1 Mandrillus leucophaeus
AGCCAAAATGCAGTAAAAATCAACAACTAAAACTCAGACAGAATCATGAAAATGTCCGTTATAATTATAAAATGAATGTATTAAATACATTAATACAAAAATATGTAGATTGTATACACATAAATATGTAGATAAAACACATAAAATTTAGCTTTGATTTAAAAATGAAATATTGGTATATTTTCTTGGGAAAAATACAATTAAAAAGTAAAACATGAAAAAAATATATAAAAAAGCAAAAATTTGAGAGCTTTGTAAAAAATACCTTTTCAAGGATAATCGTATTAATTTTTGGCTTTAATTTGAAAACTTTGTTAATGCAAAAATTAGGAGGGGTCTTTGGTGGAAATAATGATTACTTTTTTCATTACGAGTGTTCTACTACAAAGTGTAGTATCATAGACCATATAGTCATAATTCTCTAGGCACATCTAAAACAATTTGTTTTAAAACTGCACAACTAAACGGAAACTGAACAACCTACTCCTGAATGAATACTGGGTAAATAA
>NW_012107452.1:125184-126033 GCF_000951045.1 Mandrillus leucophaeus
AGCCAAAATGCAGTAAAAATCAACAACTAAAACTCAGACAGAATCATGAAAATGTCCGTTATAATTATAAAATGAATGTATTAAATACATTAATATAAAAATATGTAGATTGTATACACATAAATATGTAGATAAAATACATAAAATTTAGCTTTGATTTAAAAATGAAATATTGGTATATTTTCTTGGGAAAAATACAATTAAAAAGTAAAACATGAAAAATATATATAAAAAGGCAAAAATTTGAGAGCTTTGTAAAAAATACCTTTTCAAGGATAATTGTATTAATTTTTGGCTTTAATTTGAAAATTTTGTTAATGCAAAAATTAGGAGGGGTCTTTGGTGGAAATAATGATTAGTTTTTTCATTATGAGTGTTCTACTACAAAGTGCAGTATCATAGACCATATAGTCCTAATTCTCTAGGCACATCTAAAACAATTTGTTTTAAAACTGCACAACTAAACGGAAACTGAACAACCTACTCCTGAATGAATACTGGGTAAATAACGAAATTAAGGCAGAAACAAGTAAGTTCTTTGAAACCAATGAGAACAAAGACACAATGTACCAGAATCTCTGGGACACAGCTAACGCAGGGTTTAGAGGGAAATTTATAGCACTAAATGCTCACATGAGAAAGCAAGAAAGATCTAAAATCAATACACTAACATCACAAAAGAATTAGAGAAGCAAGAGCAAGCAAATTCGAAAGCTAGCAGAAGACAAGAAATAACTAAGATCAGAGCAGACCCGAAAGAGACAGAGACACAAAAAAATCCTTCAAAAAATCAATGAATCCAGGAGTTGGTGTTTTGAAAAGATTAACAAAATAGTTAGACCGCTAGCC
>NW_012107452.1:126083-141044 GCF_000951045.1 Mandrillus leucophaeus
CAGTTATAAATGGATAATTTTAAAAATAAAATCCATGAATGGTAATAATCATACAATGAAATATTTAAAATTATTAATGGTTGCAAAATAAAAATCAAAATTGCTGAGATACCACTTACATTCATTTGTTTAAAAATAAAAAGAAGGCACCTGTAATCCTAGCACTTTGGGAGACCAAGGAGAGCAGATCAACTGAGGTAGGGAGGTGGAGACCACCTTGACCAACATGGAGAAACCTCGTCTCTACTAAAAATACAAAATTAGCCGGGCGTGATGGTGCATGCCTGTAATCCCAGCTACTCGGAAGGCTGAGGCAGGAGAATCACTTGAACCCGGGAGGTGGAGGTTGCAGTGAGCCGAGATCGCGTCATTGCATTCCAGCCTGGGCAACTAGAGCAAAACTCCGTCTCAAAAAATAAAAAATAAAAATAAGGAATTAGACAATAATAAGCATTGAAATGGACGTGTAACCAGAGGATCTCTTACATATTGCTGAGGGAAGTGCAAATTGGTGCATTCACTTAGAAAATCAGTTTGGCATTTTTTCCTAAACCGGAACATTCTATGCCTTATGGTACAGAACTTTCATTCCTAAATATAAAATCAATATACTGCAATACGGTTTAAAATAAAGTAAAAATATACTTCTTCAGAGAGTATCTAAATGCTATAAGAAATTAGAAAGGAATGACAAACAGAATCAGAAAAAAAGATTATTTAGACTGAGGTAGGTAGGGAAACGAAATATAGAATAAATTTTAAAATTATTTTTAAAAAGAGAGAAATACTTTACATTGCCTGACATTTCATCCTCTGAAAGTATGCCTTACAGAGAACAAGACATTGGAGGTTAAAAAAAAAGAGGGGGGGGATTCTCTCATGGATATTTGTTCCCAAGAACCTCCCATGATGTGAGAATCCAGCCAAACTGAATGTAATTCTAGTGTATAAAAATTAGCAAGTAGCTTCTTATGCTGTGACACCTTAACTCAAAACAAGAACCTTTTCTGAAACTCATCTGGAGAGCCAGCCTCTAGACATCCCCCCGCCCCACGACCCCGGTTCCCCACCGGTGGTCCCTGGTTTGTTAGGAACCAGGATGCCCAGCAGGAGGAGAGCGACCGGCCAGCATTACCGCCTGAGCTCCACCTCCTGTCAGACCAGCAGCGGCATTAGATTCTCAAAAGAGCATGAACCCTATTGTGAACTGTGCATGCAAAGGATCTAGGTTGTGCACTCCCTGTGAAAATCTAATGCTTGATAATCTGAAGTGGAACAGTTTCATCACAAAACCACCCCCACAACCCTGTCGGTGGAAAAATGGTCTTCCGTGAAACCGGTCCCTGGTGCCAAAAACGTTGGGGACCACTGCCCTAGAGGAAGCAGTAAACGTATTGAGTGATGGCATCTCATCCAACAGGACACTTTCCTAAGATATATTTCGTGGTAATTTTACTACTTAAAGTTTTCTTATTATTAAATTATTAACAAACATGCTCACATTATATTCTAACTTTGTGTAAATTAACAATTTTGCATTAAACCTTTCCAGTTTTCATTACCAAAAAGTATTAAATTAACTTGAAGCGAATGATAATTTTATGTATAATGAGATTTCTGTAAGTGATTTTTACATATCTGAGTTTTTTACATATGAGTAGTGTACACATAGTAGGCACTCAAGACATTTTTGTTGAGAAAAGGAGTAAATGAATGATAAGGCAAATTTACATAATGATTAAGATTATAAGAAGCCAAGACTTGCGTTTGGGTTCTCCTTTCTCTTTTACTAGCTATGTGAATATGTAAATTTTAGTCTTTTTTATTTGCTGAATAAAAAAGTGGTTTATAATAGCAATCACCACCAAGGGCTGTCATGATGATGAAATGACGACATGTATGTAAAGCGCTTAACGGTGTGCCTGGCACATGTAAAATGCTCAATAAATTTAAGTATTACTTTCATCATCATCCATCTATCTATCTATCTATCTATCTATCTATCTATCTATCTAGAGAATGTTCGCTTAATCAGACTTTCTCACTATTTGATGATACCTAATTAAGAGAATTTACTGTAATATCTAAAACTCAGTAAATTTATTGCATTCTTGAAGCCATAAAGACTGAAATGTTACATTAAAACTTTATTATACACTGAATTTCATCATAGCAATGATCTTTATGTTCCAGAAAAGGTCATATAAACCACACCTTTGATTTTTCTTTTCTAAGCAGGGAATGTTGAATGTAGAATAAATGTACAGTTATCCCTTCCTTTCTTCACAAAAAATTAGCCAACTCTTCAAATGAATTGAACAGTGCTAGGCCTTTCCAAAATCCTCTCCTTATTGCAAAATTGTTTCAAGTACTTTCTTAAAGCTCCTGATTAGCCTTAGAAGAAGGAAACATACATACAGCATCCTGAATAACAGTGCCAGTTATTGCAACTTGGAATTTTTTTTCTTCAGGTTCAGTAATAAGCAAAAACCAATGTGAAATGTTTGATAGAAAGGGCAGTTCTAGAATGGCATGATGGCTCCATTCTTTGGTTTACTAGACAAATGACATGCATAGTGGCTAATGAAGCCATGAGCATCCCTAGCCCTTGCCTCAATGCCTTCCTCTAGACAACCTGCCAAATGGGGCCAGTGTTAAACACTGAAAGTCATAATGCTGTCTACTAAACAATTCTGATTTTTAATATCCTGTACTTTATTTGAAATTTCCCAGGAAACATATAAACTGAAGCCAGTGTAATTTAACCAAGTGATAAGAGTGACAGGAGATAAAATCAGACGAATGGTCAAGAGCATCATCAAGTAGGGCAGCCTGATAAAAAGATTAAATGAATTTTTTATCCATAGATTTTTTGAAAAAATGAGATAAAATATATACATTATATACAGTGAAATACACAGATGTTAGGCATTCTGTTTGATGATCTTAACAGACGTCTACACCCATGTACTAATGATCCCAATGAAGATACAGAACATTTTCTTCACTCCAAAATGTTCCCTCATGCCCTTGTTCAAGAATACCCATGCCCATAGAAATAATTGCTTTGACTTCTATCACCATTAATTAGTTTTGTCTGTTTTTGAGCTTGGTACAAATGGAAGCATACATTGTTAACAGGTTGTACTATTGAGTATCTTGCTTCTTTCTCTCAACCTACTGCTTTGAAGATTTATTCCTATTGTTGTATGCATCAGTACTTTGCTCCCTAGTATTACTTAGTATTATTTCATTGTATGAAGGCACCATGAATTGTTTACCATATCTCCTGTTGAAGGACATTTGGATTGTTTCCAGTTTAATGTTGATATGAATAATACTGCCAGAAATATTATTGTAAAAGTGTCTGTGAGGACATATGTTTTTATTTCCCTTGGATAAATATTAAAAAGTGAAATTTCTAGGTATCAGGGTAGATGTAGAATTACATTTAATCCCAGCTACTTGGGAGGCTGAGGCAGAGAATTGCTTGAACCCGGGAGGCAGAGGTTGCAGTGAGCCAAGATAGCACTACTGCACTCCAGCCTGGGCAACAGAGTGAGACTCTGTCTCAAAAAAAAAAAAAAAAAAATGCATTTTTCCAAGTAGTTGTTCCATTTTATACTCCCACCAAAAATATATGAGAGTTTCTTACTGACATTTTATTTTGTCTTACTAATAATTTTATTTTGTCCATCTTTTTAATTTTAGTCATTCTAGTGGATTTGAAGTAGTATTTCATTGTGCTTTATAATTTTCATTCCCTGAAATTAATAATAATAATTGTATTTGAGTACACTTATTAAACATATAAAATACTTTTCAAGATTTTTGTCCATTTTTATTGGGCTATTTGTTGTTCATCATTAACATGTAGTTCTTTGTATATTCTAGATGCATGTTCTTTGTTATATAATGTACTGTCTTTTGTAAGCAGCTTTATTGAGGTATAATTGGCAAACAATAAACTGTACATATTTTCTATATAGAAGTTGGTATGTCTGAAGCATGTATGTGCTCATGAAACCTTAATGACAAGATAATGAATACATCTTTCAACAAATATGTCCCTCATGAACTTCACTAAATTCCCAGGCAATCACTACTGATTTGCTTTCAGTCACTACCAGATTAGTTTGATTTTTAACAACTTTATGTACATGGAATCATACAGTATATAATATTTTGTGTCTGGATTCTATTACCAAATATAATTAGATATTCACATATAATATTGTATATATCATTTGTTCATTTATTTTTATTGGTGAGTAGAATTTCATGACATTAATATACCACAAGGTGTTTATCTATTCATATGTTGATGGACATTAGGTTATTCTTAATTTTCTGCTATTACAAATAAAGCCCATTCTCCTGCCTCAGCCTTCCGACTAGCTGGGACTACAGGCGCCCACCACCACGCCCAGCTAATTTTTTGTTTCCTTAACTTTTATTTTAAGTTCAGGTTTCTTATATGGGTGAACTCATGTCACCAGGGGGTTGCTGTACAGATATTTCATCAACCAGGTGTTACACCTAGTACCCATTAGTTATTTTTCCTGATCCTCTCCCTCCTCCTGCCATCCATCCTCAGGTAGGCCTCAATTACTGTTGTTTCTTTCTATGTATTCATGAGTTATCATTATTTAGCTTCCCCTTACACGTGAGAACATGCGGTATTTGGTTTTCTGTTCCTGCATTAGTTTGCTAAAGATGATGGCCTCCAGCTCCATCAATGCTCCTGCAAAGGACATGATCTCTTTCCTTTTTCTGGCTGCAGAGTATTCCATGGTTACATATCACATTGTCTTTATCCAGTCTACCACTGATGGGTATTTGGGTTGATTCCATGTCTGTGCTATTGTGAATAGTGCTGCAAAGAACATACACATGGATGTCTCTTTACAATAGAACAACATATATTCCTTTGGGTATATATCCACTAATGGGATAGCTGTTTGTAGCTCTTTGAGGAATCGCTATACTACTTTCCACATGGTTGAACTAATTTAAACTCTCATAAACAGTGTATAAATGTTCCTTTTTCTCCACAAACTCATCAGCATCTGTTCTTTTTTTTGACTTTTTAGTAATAGACATTTTGAATGGTGTGAGATGGTATCCCATTGTGGTTTTGATTTGCATTTCTCTAATGATCAGTAATATTGAGCTTTTTTTCATATGCCTGTTGGATGCATGTATGTCCTCTTCTGAAAATTGTTTGTTCATATCCTTTGTCCACTTTTCAAAGTGGTTGTTTCTGGTAAATCTGTTTAAGTTCCTTCTAGATGCTGGATGTTAGACCTTCATCAGATGCATAGTTTGCACACATTTTCTCCCATCCTGTAGACTGCCTGTTTACTCTGTTGATAGTTTATTTAGCTGTGCAGAAGCCCTGTAGTTTAATTAGCTCACATTTGTCCATTTTTGTTTTTGCTGCAATTGCTTTTGGCATTTTCATCACAAAATTGCCCATTCTTATGTCCAGAATGGTACTGCCTAGGTTGGTTTCCAGGGTTTTTATAGTTTTAGGTTCTACATTCAAGTCTTTAATCCATTTTAAGTTAATTTTTTATATGGTGTAAGAAAGGAGTCCAGTTTCAATCTTCTGGATATGGCTAGCCAGTTATCCCAGCACCATTTATTCAAGAGGGAATCCTTTCCCCATTGCTTGTTTTTGTCAGCTTTGTCAAAGATCAGATGGTTGTAGGTATGCAGCCCCATTTCTGGGCTCTCTATTCTGTTCCATTGGACTATGTGTCTGTTTTTGTATGAGTAACATACTGTTTTGGTTACTGTAGCCTTATATCAAAGATTGAAGTTGGGTAGCATGATGCCTCCAGCTTTGCTCTTTTTGCTTAGGATTGTCTTGGCTATTCAGGCTCTTTTTTGGTTGTATATGAATTTTAAAATGTTTTTTTTTTTTTTTCTGTGAAGAATCTCAATGGTAGTTTAATAGAAATAGCACTGAATCTACAAGTTGTTTTGGGTAGTATGGTTATTTTAACAATATTGATTCTTCCTATCTATGAGCATGGGATATTCTTCCATTTATTTGTGTCATCTCTAATTTCTTTGAGCAGTGGCTTATAGTTGCCTTGTAGAGATCTTTCTCTTCCCTAGTTAGCTGTATTCCTAGGTATTTTGTTCTTTTTGTGGCAATTGCAAATGGGAGTTTGTTCCTGATTTGGCTCTTGGTTTGATTGTTGTTGGTATATAGGAATGCTAATGATTTTTGTGCATCGATTTTGTATCCTGAGATGTGTTGAAGTTGTTTATCAGCTGAAGGAGCATTTAGGTTGAGACAATGGGGTTTTCTAGATACAGGATCATGTCACTGGCAGACAAGGATGGTTTGAATTCCTCTCTTCCTGTTTGGATGCTCTATTTTTCTTTCTCTTGCCTGATTGCCCTGGCCAGGACTTCCAATAATAGGTTGAATAGGAGTGGTGAGAGAGGGCATCTTTGTCTTGTGCCAGTTTTCAAGGGGAATGCTTCTAGCTTTTACTCATTCAGTATAACGTTGGCTGTGGGTTTGTCATACATGGTTCTTATATTTTGAGGTATATTTCTTCAATACCTAGTTTATTGAGAGCTTTTAACATGAAGGATGTTGAATTTTGTGAAAAGTTTTTTCTGCATCTATTGAGGTAATCATGTGGTTTTTGTCTTTAGTTCTGTTTATGTGAAGAATCACATTTATTGATTTGCATATGTTGAACCAACTTTGCATTCCAGGGATGACGCCTACTTGATCGTGGTGGGTAAACATTTTGATGTGCTGCTGGATTCAGTTTGCCAGTATTTTGTTGAGGATTTTTGCATCGATGTTCACCAAGGATATTGGGATGAAGTTTTCTTTTTTTTTTTTTGTTATATCTCTGCCAGGTTTCAGCAACAGGGTGATGCTGATTTTGTGGATTGAATTAGGGAGGAGTCCCTCCTTTTCAATTTTTTGGAATAGTTTCAGTAGGAATGGTACCAGTTCTTCTTTGTACATCTGGTAGGATTCAGCAGTGAATCAAGCTGGTTCTCAGCTTTTTTTGGTTGGAAGGCTATTTATTACTGCTTCAACTTCAGAGCCTGTTATTGGTCTGTTCAGGGATTCAGTTTCTTCCTAGTTCAGTCTTGGGAGGAGGTATGTGTCCAAGAATTTATCCATTCCTATTAGATCTTCCAGCTTATGTGCATAGAGTTTTTCATATTATCTGATGGTTATTTGTATTTTTGGGGGATCATTGGTAATATCTCTTTTGTTGTTTCTAATTGTGTTTATTTGGATCTTCTCTCTTTTTTTCTTTGTTAGAATAGACAAGTCATTCTGAAGACATATGCTTTCATTTCTCTTAGGTGAATACCTGAATGTACAATGACTGGGTCATATATAGTGCTAGATGTATGTCTGATTTTTTTTTTAAGAAACTGCCTAACTCTTTTTCAAAGTGCTTTTACCATTTTATATTCTGACCAGTAGTGAAAGAGTTCCAGTCCAACATATTCTTGCTAACACTCTGCATAATCATCCTTTTAAAATTTTACCTTTCAAGTGGGTATGTAGTGGTATCTCATTGTGGCCACAAATGTAATCATACATAAAATAGGAGAAGGAGACAAGAGAGAATGAAGCAGAAAAAAATATTTTTTAAAAAAGTTGGCCAAAAACTTTCTAAATTTGATGAAAAGCATTTATTTATTCACACAAAAAAAACTCAATAAACTCCAACTGGGATAAACACAAAGACATCAACACCTAGACACATCATAATCAAACTGATGAAAGACAAAAACAAACAGAACATTTTTAAAGCAATGAATGAAAAACAACTCATCACGTGGAGGAAAACAATATAATTAATAGCTGACATCTCATCTAAAGCACAGAGGCCATAAGGATTGAACTGATATGTTCAAAATGCTAAAATAAAAAAACAATCTGATTGTCAAGGGTTTTATATCCAGAAAAAAACCATCTTTGAAAGATAATGGCATTCCAGAATAACAAAATTTTCAGAATCCATTGCTAGAAGGGATAGAGGTAGCAGTTTGACTCTTACAATCTGACTTCACAGCCCATGTTCTTGGTTCTTAGTGTACATTGATTGGTTCTCACTGAGCATTCAATGCCTAATGGTTTTCCCTCAGGGATGAAGTAAACCATCTGACTGTTACTTCTTCAAGTATAGCATTGGAACATAAAAGCCTAATCTTCTCACACTTCTAAAAGATGCTGTGAGCACTTTGTTTTCAAACATGTTTTTTAAGACTGTTCCTCCAAACCCAAACTCAGGCAAATACTTTTAAAACCAGCTGTTTTACATTAGACTGAAGATCCATTGAGTTCTCTGGAAACTGTCATATATAACAACCTGTGATTTTTATTAGACCTCAGTTGAGTCACCTATCATTTGAGATTTACATAAAATTATTTCAAATACTCTATTCCATATTTTTGTGGAAAGTGAAATGTTCTTCTCATGATATCTGTGAATTTCAGAAGGATTAAATTCTTAAAACCTTTTCTTGCACTGATGTCCTGTTGCTTTTGATTTATTGATTTATTTATTTATATCTCACAATGTGTGGCTGTTTTCTTGCTACACAGGCCATAGAGCATGAGTGTAGGTTTCCCAGGTCTCCACACACCACCAAGGCACACTATTCATTTGTGCATGGCAGGTTTTAATAAAGGTGTGGTATAATAGAAGAGAAATGGTATTTGTGCACTTAAAATATTTTAGCCATAGCCAACACAGTTCTGGACTTATGCACAACAGTCTCCGTTCCACATTCAAGTTGCTAATCATCTCCCTTTTAGTTTTCTTGTATTTTCAAAGTTCCTCTCCTTTATTCCTAGTGTCTTCTTAATTACGAACAATGAAAGTATCATTTTGTTTTGCTGTCTCCTTTCAAACCATGTGCTTGTGTCTGCTTATTCAGGTATTATCTCAAAGGTCCATACTCTATAGAAACAAACAATGACATTTCCAAGGAGTCAGAAGCAGCAGCTATTATTTGTGATTTTAAAATAGCAATTATTGATGCCACACTTTAAAACGTGCTGCATTTCACTTCCTGTCCATTTGTCATATGCAATAGACAAATATCTTCATATTTGTCATTATTTTCATGTGACCCCCTAGCTTTCATCAGAGTAAGCATATTTTAGAAAACAGGCTTCTGTGGTCAGGTTATATACCAGGTGCTGGAATATCTAGGTTCATGGCCAGTTAGTATTGCCACTCAAATTGAGTTTCACACTTGTTACCTAGGGATAGTAATGGTTGAAAGAAAGTTTGTTTTGATTCTCAAACGTGAAAACTAATGTGATTTATTGAATATGTATTTTAAACACTAAAATGCTATATAGGTATTAAGTATTGTTACATTTTCCATTCATTCTTTTATTTTAAAATATTTAATGAGTGCATGTAATGCTGCAGTGACCTTATAGGTACTGGGGATGAGTATAAAGAAAAGTTCCTACCCTCATGGGCCTTATATTTCTCACATGTTTAGGAGAAAGTGTTTTAGGTAAAATATATGATTATTATGTTTTCTCCTCTTCTGAGCAAAACCATTGACTACTGAACTTCATTCCTTCTATGGGATTTTATCTAGTCAGTAAATCCTACACATTTCAGATAAAAGTTGATATAACATTGAGAAAACACCTTATTTAACATCCCAACAATAAGGACATCCACAGAATGCAGGAGACAACAGCACATTAACTCCACTAGTCCTAGGAAAGAAAGAATGATGAGGTGAATTGTGTATAGGTTTTTGTCTCTGAGATTTTCCCTTCAAATGTATTCCTTTTAAAGACATTCCATTTATTAATGATCATAGAAAGGGAGATTTCAAAGCAAGGAACTAAGATAGTAAAACTGAGAGATATAAATTGCCTTATAATGAATCAGAACCAAACCTTTAAGCCAAAAGATACAAACACAATCTTCATGACTTATATTCCCACCAAATGCCAACACTACATATTTATTACATTGGGACTTCAAAATTACAGCTTGTGCTAACTTCCCAAATGATCCCAGAAAATCTTTTTTCCAGTTTACAATAAGAAAGGATAGTTTATGAATGAGAAGCCAGAGAATATGATTCTATTCAACCTATGGCACTGATGCTATTATCTCTCACATAAATCAGACGACAGTTTCTTCATTAGCAACCACGGAATCAATAATTAAAGCTCTTTAATTCTTAGGTCCATGGAGATAACACTAGCCTTCCTATGATGCTTATGATAGTGGAAATAAGATAAGATACACATAATTCAGTTGCACTGCAAGAACCATTAGCAACTAGGCAAATTGTGACATTTGGACTGTTGTTGAAGATAGAAAAGTAAATTCTTCATGCTTTGGCTTGACAAAAACTGAATGCAACATAGGAAATGAAAACAGAGAAAAAAAATAAACATTGCCTATGAAATTAGGAGAAAGCCACACTTCCAAACCATAATCTGTGAAACACTGTTGTCAAAGGGAATTAAAGATAAATAAAGTTGGGGAAGAGCAATCACATGCCTCTGCAGATAAAAATCAATATGCAGAATTCTCCAAGAGGTGAAAGCACAATTTAAATATCTGAGTCAATGATTCCTTCCTTGCAACAATAATATCTAAATGTGCCAACAAAATATAATTCAGATTGCCCTTTATAACAGGTAGGCAAGTCAGGTCTTAAAAACACACATGTATACACACACACACCCCTCATTGCAATGGTCACACTGTTAGTAAAGTCATATGGTGAGTAAATGGGAAATGGCAAGTAGCTCTGCAGCTGAAATTGGTCCACTGAGAAGATGCAAACATTAAAACACTCCACAAAGTGCCTGTGGTATTCAAGGCTTCCCTGGAAGCCAGGCACACTTCCTGCTGGATCATGGAAGACCATTTTCCCAGAGTGGAGTGTTAATGAAATAGACTAACTTCTATTAAACCCAAACTTTCCACCTCATGGAATTGAGTACCAGTTGTTCACAGAAACAATCCACCCACTAACATACCCACTCCCTGGAATACAGCCTCATGGATTCAGTCCTGGTAAAATACCACAGCCAAGAGATGTGTGCTTCCTGATTCTGGGCTCACCATTCTTGGATTGAACCAGCAGGCCTCATCTACTGCTTTATGCATTTGATGTTCTGTTCCAAAGTCAACTTTTAACTTCCAAAGTTTCTGTAGCTTCCTGAGGTTGCAGATCCCTCCATCAGAGAATGTAGCTCTTTTGGGGGGAAAATTCATAAACAGTATAATTTTGACCACATAATGGGAAAAGAAAATAAATCAGTTTTATTTTCCCATTAACCATTATTGACCACATAATATGAAAATAAATCAGTTTTATTTTCCCCTTAACCCTTTTATCTCATCTATTTACAATGATCTTCATTTCCTCAAGATCCATATTCCCCCATCAAGCTTATTATTCTCTCTGGTTTTCCACCTTGAACATTGCCCTCATATTTTCCTTTTGGGACCCCCCTGCTGGTTTCCTATGGCTGCTGTAAGAAATTACCACACATTAATGGCATAAAACAACAGAAATTTATTCTCTCACAGTCCTGGAGGTCAGAGGTCTAAAATCAGTTCCACTGAGCTAAAATCAAGGTATCATAAGAACCACAAACCCTCCACAGGCTCTAGAGGAGAATCTTTTCCTTGCCTCTTTCAGCTTCTGATGGTTGCCAACATTCCTTGGTTTGTAGCCACATCACTGCAATATCTACCTCTGTCTTAAAATAGTCATCTCTGTGTTTGTTTCAAGTCTCCCTCTGCCTCCCTCTTATAAGGATGTATATGATGGCACTTAGTGTCCACCCAAATAATCCAAGATAATCTCCCCATCTCTAGATACTTAATCACATCAGCAAAGACTGTTTTCCTATCATAGTCATATCTTCTAGGGATTAAGACTTGATACCTTTGGGGCCACCATTCAGTCTATTACAGAGCCTATAGGTCTAAATCTATGTTCATTGGTCAAATATCAGGCAAAGTGTTAAGTCCTTATCTCTGCTTTAAATCTTATATACTTGACAAATTAATATACTCCAAATTCAATCCAGTATGGTATTCATGGAAGAGTTTGCCTATTGTTGAAAAAAATCCTTTCCACCACCAACTCCATGATTATTCCCAGAGATCTAGACTTTTAATAGCCAACATTTTAAACCAGATTTGTATTCTTAGTGAGGTCATGCTAGACTCCCTTTTACTTTGCATCATGTGCCCTAAGCCTTCACTTAGATTTTTGACTCTATAAATGTCCTGGTCATGCTTCCCTACCTAAAATAACTACTATAATAAAACCCATTGTATAAAGCAGCATCTATTCTTCATCGATCTTCTTGGCCTTCTCTTTTAACTCTGTTAAAAGTGTGTGCTGACACTACTTACAACTATATGTAAACTGTCTTTAAGGGATTTTTTCCAATAGCTCATGTCAGTGACTTCCTATTGAAATCTTTATGGTGCTGGCTTTCAAAGGTTTCTTGAACCTGATTTCTTTTGGTAGTAACAATTTAGTAGATTATGGATACAAGTTTAACTTTTGTAATATGTTCTCTTTTTTCTTTTTAAATAAGGAATAAATTTAATCTCTAAGACCTTAAGTCCCCTCTTAGTCATCTCCTTTTCTACTTTCATCACCAAGTAATCCTCCAGTTTGCTCTTGTATCTCTCTGAAGTTAAACTGCGCCCCGACACTGGTTCTTAATTCATGTGAAATACTGTCCTGTTGCCAAACATCTTAGTATCTTGCTAATCAAAGTGTATCTTTGGGTTAACAAACGTAGTACAACACGGGCATCTGTTAGAAATGAAAAATTCCAAATCTATTGAATTAGATCTACTGAATTAGCACCTGAATTTTAGCAAGATCTCCAGGTGATCTCAATAAAATTTACATTAAATTCTAAAAAGTGCTTTCCCAACCAAAACAATTCTAATGTCACATTTAAATGGACAATCTGTAAATTTAGTAATTGTTTTTCTACTTACATTTGTAATAATTTCATTCTGTTTTTCTTCTCCATCTCAGTCCAGTTGGCAGTCACAATTACACCAATCCCCTAAATTATTTATCTTACTTTAAGGAAGAAAGACAATAATGGGGTAAAGATACTAGTAGTTTCCTTCTAATACTCCAGAGGTTGGGAGGAAAATGATTTTGAAGGATGCCAACTTTAATATTGAATAAGTAAATTAATATAAAATCTGTAGCTGATGATGGATTTGTAATAAAAATATGTAAGTACATTAAAAACCAGCTATTTATTGAGACACGAGGAACACAGTACAGCAAATGTCAGTTTAGTAACATATTCACTCATTGTTTTCTCATATTCTTAAATGACTACATGACTGTATCTTCTATTTTAGTTATAAGTTCCAAAGTAATTTTTAAAATAAATTACCAAAGTTTGATAAATATATAGATATAATTCTCAGTTGCATTATAATATTGTCAGAGACTTTTCTTTAAAAATGTCTCCAAGGACTTTGTTTACAACTTAGACACCCTGTGCCTGAATCACAGACTATAAGAGTCTGTCATCAGTAGAACATTACAAACCATCTTATTCTCAAACAAGTGAACAAGAAAACAAACTCTACATTATTATAACATTGGAAAGAAAGCACCCATGGTTTGTACCTGATCTTATCTTTTCCCATGCTGTTTAAGTCAACATCAGTTGCTCTAAACAGAATAAAGATGGGAGAAGAGATGGAAACTGCAAGCATTTTTAAAGACCCCACTGAGAGTATAATGTTTTATTTCTTCTCCATGCAAAACTTTTGCATGTTCCAGGAGCATTTTTAGTCAGAGTTGGTGAGTCTGAATTAGAAAAAAGAGTTGAAAAGAGTTGAAAATATTTTGCCAAGACTTGCTTGTAACTCATAAATAATGGGCTAACCATTAACACCTATAAGCATATGTTTGATTTTTTTTAAATGGTGACTAAGGCTGAGAAGTTAATCCTACTGTTCTGTCTTTATCTTATTTTAAAATTATTTTTACTTCTACATAGTAGGAGGTAAAATTTTCATGTGACCATCTAGTATTAAATCCTTTAAAAATACACTTTACATTATTTATATTCTACAGAAATAATTTCTAACATTGAATGTTTACTATGGGCCAAACACCTTTTAATATGTTCTCCTTATAATTTTATGAGTTGTACGTTATGTCACCGACTTTTTTTATAAATGATGGAACTGAAGTAGAGAGATTATATCACTTGACAGTAAGTGACTAAGTGGAATTCAGTCTCAAGCAGTATAACAAATGCTAATTATTTAAAATAAATTCAAATAAAACAGAAGAGTGTAATAAACAAAAGATTTTCCTAAATTATTTGAAGCAATAAGTCTCCCAGCATTTTCTGAGGGGATGTATGTGTGGGTTAGGGCATGACTTCAATGTTCTGGCAGGTAGTCAGTAACAGTGCCTTAGACTTCATGTCCTGTTTATGCAGAGTCTCAAAATCAAAGGTGAGAGGAGAGATAAGGTCTTCTCAGGTCTTTCCTGGGCAGGTATACAGTCCTTCACATGTGCATGACCTTCTGCATTCTCTGAAATATGTTACAAGTTCCTACAGACTTCTTATTCCCCATGGTTTTTTAAAAGTTTTTGTTTGTCTGTTTGTATTTTTAAATTTGTCCAGCATCCTGTTAGCTGTAATGGGTAAACTGTGTCAGGCAGCTGTGATGCTAAAGAATGACCACTGACTTTTTAAAGAAATGCCCTGGTGATAGGGCTTTTGCATGGAGTGAGCTCTTAAGTCAAATCAAGACATGAAGAGAAGCCCAGAGAACAAAACATCTCAGGCAGCTTCCAGGTAGGTAAAATGCTCATAATTTTCTGAGGATGGGACTTTTGTAAAGTTGTATACCAGTTTTGCCTCCTAGAGTGATAGCTAACTGATGG
>NW_012107452.1:146844-148144 GCF_000951045.1 Mandrillus leucophaeus
ATATATAAAGTCTCCTGAGTAAATTTTCCAAGAGATGTATTTAAGACTACTCTTCTCTACTTTCAGCTACATCCAACACATTCGTTTGACAGTTACCTCTCTATCTATCAGAACCATGTACAGCCAACAACTGTGAGAACTGTGTTGGCCTGTACTTCTAGTGGAAGCCCTCTCCAGTCTAGAGCTGGATTCTATTGGGGGCAAGCTGTCTCTTCTCTCAGAGATTCTCAAAACTATATCACTCAGTGTTTCAGTCATTTACCGAAAGTTTAAACACGTTTATCTGTCTTTTAGTTTACTACCAACCTCATTGTCCTCTGTATTTCTTTTCCTCTTAATAAAATTCACCATTTTTCACCTTCCTAACAGTCGTTTCTCCTATCTTCTGTAATTCTATACTTGATCTGAACATTTCCTCTGTTTCCTGCTTCCCATATGAAGTCATTGCTTCCCCTGAAGCCCTTTTAGGTAAGGTCTGTGTCGTCTCTCACATCCTACCTACTTCTGTTCCTCACACCCAGTGCCACTTTAAAATAAAAATGGGAAAAATTCCAAACAAAACAACTTGCTTCTTTGAGCTTATATCATACAATAAAAATTTTAATTTCCTTCCTCATCACTTTTACTTGTTGAACTTCAAATCACTCTTTCTAGTTTATTTAAGATATTGAAAACAAGAGAGTAATCTTCTCCTTTGTTAGAACTTGTTAACAAATTATAACTTGTCCTCTAAGATATTTCCAAGAGTTTTGGTAGCAGATGTGATGGGTACTGAACTAGGAATCAGAAGTTCTCCACCCCCTTGCAGGAATTCTTTGAGACGCCCCATCTTGTAGTGTATAGGATGGAGCTGAAACATTTTTATGATATTACATAACAGTGTGTCTTTAAAGATGGAGTTCTCAGAGTGACCTGGATTCAATTAATATATAAAATGGGATGGTGTGTTGAACCAAATGTTCTTCAAAAAAAAAAAACCTTTAGATTTGAAATTCTATGATGGAATGAGTTTTCAAAATAATCCAAACTTAGGTTCCATTTTAACAGGATAGAACCCTTATTGAGAAGGTACTTTCAGAAGTACAGAGACATTATTGGGCTGTGATGGTATTGGACTCACCTTGCACTTGGCAGGATGTAACTAAGGAGGTCTGGTTGCCTGGACTAAGCAGGTTTTTTTGAAAATGTATACACTTGCAGGTTAAAGCTTTAAAAAGCTTTTAAAAACATTTTAGCTGTTTCTTTATGACACTTCGAAAACTATTTTTATCCTTCTTGGATCAAGATGGTTTATAAACAA
>NW_012107452.1:148194-150105 GCF_000951045.1 Mandrillus leucophaeus
GAGCTCTTAAGTCAAATCAAGACATGAAGAGAAGCCCAGAGAACAAAACATCTCAGGCAGCTTCCAGGTAGGTAAAATGCTCATAATTTTCTGAGGATGGGACTTTTGTAAAGTTGTATACCAGTTTTGCCTCCTAGAGTGATAGCTAACTGATGGTTTTCATAGCTACAAGAGTTGCAAGGCTGTTGGTTTTTTAGGCTGCCTCAGAGCTGGAAATGAGGGATGGGAATAAGGAAAGTTAAAATGTGACAAAACCTGCTGTTTTTACCATTCTCAAATTGATTGAACTTTAGGTAGTCACCAAGTTTTCAGCATATTGCTATGCGAACTACTCTCATAGTTTTATCTTGATACATGCTTCTGTCAGATAGTAGGAAAAGTTACTGAGTCAAAAATTTTTATATACTAGCTATTGAAAAATACTACTAATTACCTTCTAAATGTGTCCCCTCATCCTTGAATGTCAACTTTACCAGTAATTATTCTATTGCCCTTATTTTACTTGAATGAAAATTTTATGAGCCAATCATTGAGTATATAAACAAAGGTAAATACCTCATGATAATGGACTAGACCCCTAAGAAAAACTGTATTGTGAGAAATAACATTTAAAATAATATAGTTCGATGATCCTGTGTTTACATTTTGAGCACTTTTTTCATCACTCAGATTTTTAAAAGTGTATATATATATATACACACACACATATATATATACACACACATACACATACACATACACAAATATGAATGACTTTTAGAGTTTTTACTTTCAAAAATAAATTTGTTAAAGCTTAGGTAATTAGCTACTCAAAAAAACAAGTTGATTCGTTCCAACTAGTAAGGTTGATAGAAGTATAGAAATGGTTCTTAAGAGTTTGACTTTTGGATTCAAAGGTGGCAAACCCCTTAGATGTGAAACCTCCCTCAATCACTGCTAGCTGTACAGCAGAAAGCATGCATGGTACTTCACCTCTTTATTTCTCTGTGTGTTCACAGGGATGATTATAGTGACAAACTCATAGGGTTGATATGATAAAAACTGAATTAATATATACAAAGCAATTAGAATAGTGCCTGCCCCATAGTAAACATAAAATAAATGTTCATTTTACTGTTGTTACATGTAACTCCTATGGTATTTGCACTGAAATCACTTTATACCAATAAACTAGATAAGGGATCAACAGACTATATGTCCTGTGGGGCAAATCTGGTCCCATGCCTGCTTTTGTAAATAAAATTTATTTGGAATATAGCCACTTCCATATGTTTATGAATTATCTATGACTGCTTTTGTGCTATAAGGTAACTATTAAACAGTTGCAACAGAGATTAGGCAAATATCAAAGCCTGAAATATTTACCATCTGACCTTTAACAAAAAAGTTGCTAATCCTTCAATTATATCATCCAATAGAATCATAGAAATCATATTGCTGGACTCTGAGCTTCCATTGGGTATTTGTGAGATAAAGGAGCATGGCCAGGAGGGCCAGTAAACATTCTGGATCGGAAGTCTTACCATGGCAATACTATCAAGGTGGGGCCCTCAATTCTGAAAACTCATGAGCTTGATTTTTGTATGGCATTCAGAATATTATGAATGATATATTGGGAATATTCACACCAAGCTCTTGAGAGACTGATAATTAAACCAGAATATGAGTAAATTAATTTATAATAATAAATATTGGCCAAGTAAAGCAGGTTCTGTTCTTTCTTATATAGCAGCTTACTTGGGAAGATTAATAAAATTAATACCAAAAGTACGAAGAACCCAGAAACCAGGGAAGGAGCTGAAAAAAAATTTCAAAGATATAACTCTGAACTAAGCAAGTTTTTTTCTCAATCTTTACATTGAGTGGTTATTAATCTTAAGACTGTTAAAAGAGGAAAAAATGGTAACTAAA
>NW_012107452.1:152565-157421 GCF_000951045.1 Mandrillus leucophaeus
AGCTTTAAAAAGCTTTTAAAAACATTTTAGCTGTTTCTTTATGACACTTCGAAAACTATTTTTATCCTTCTTGGATCAAGATGGTTTATAAACAATAAAAACTTAACAAGGACTGTATTATAGCATTTTATAGATAGAAAATTGAAACATAAAGCAGTTAAATTAAACTATATATTTATCTGAACTCATTGCATAAGAGAAAGCATAAGGAAAAAAGAGGATTTAGGCTCTCTAGCTTCTGAGAGCACATCCTAATTCTAAAGCCACTCTTTCTTCACAGTGATATTGTAGTTATTATTCATTTTCTTGCATTTGTGATTTTCTGTGACTGTTATTCTGATGAAATGGTCACAAAAAATATACTGCATTACACTGTCAGGTCATCATATAATGTAGTCATTTCATCCTCCTAGTATTTAATGAACATAAAACCTCTCCTTCAATTTCTATTTTATTTTTTATTTCTTTATTTTGGGAGATAAATATATTCAAATACACATGCAGAACTACACACATACAGAGACACGCACATATATGTGCATTAATGTATATTTATGTGTCTTTAATGATATATGTGTATTTTTACATATTTGTGGTTACATAAACGTATCTTCATTTTATAAAGATATATTTGTATACATTATACATGTGTATTTATATGCACCTATTAAACAGAAAACATCCCCAAAACGTAGAGGCACAGATCAGTGATTTCTCACAGAATGAATGCACGTATCTATCAGGTAAACAAAAAGAATATTGGTGGTACCTCAAAAGCCTCTCACATATACCCCTACCCTCCAACTGTCACTCCATTCTTCCCTCCAAAGGTCTGCACAATTTTTTTCACATGGTCCTAGAGAAACACTAACTTGTACATTTCCAAATTAGAAGATATTCCAGAGACCATATAGCACAGACTCAGTGAATTTTATATTGTTTGGAACGATGCGTGGGAAGATGGTAAAATAGCTTTTGCTATTCAGTCCATCAACTGAACATTAAAGCATTGGGGTGATGACAGAAGAACCAATGTCAGCCTGCCCTGGAGTGGCCTGTCACTCAGGCTGTAAATCAGCGTCCTTGGCTCTCACTGACACTCACATGTCTCTCCCCATTCTGACCTAGAAGAGCCTCATTTCCTTTGTTCTGTCACAGTTCCAGGGCAGGAGGAGAGAAGAGTTTCCAACCCAAATTAGCTTGTTTGCAACATTCATGCCCAAATTAAAAACAGGCAGCCTGGCTGACTAAAGAGTTCCCATTTTCTTCTCAAGTTTTGATAGAAAATATGCCCTGAAGGGAAAATAAGCAGGGAAAAAGGATTAGAAAACAAAATCATCTAATGATCAAAACTACCTTTCCCATTATTTGGACAGGTGGCACTCAGAATGGAGCAGATCTCTAACTATCAATGAGTAACCACCAATCCTTCCACAGGGTGACAGAGAAACTACACAGAAAACTTTTTATTCTCGAATCAAGGGAAACAGTTTTAGAACACAGTAGAAAATGTATAGTTGTATACTCATCATGAAGAAATACGTTATGAAGAATTCTGTTGCGATAATTATGGAAATAAGACTTTTAATGGCTGAAATGGAGAGAATTTAGGATTTTCATAAATCAATATTCAACATAGTTCTAATTGACACTATCAACAATAAAGGAGATATCACATATGATACGAGGTGCAACTTTTTAGAAGAAACAGTTGTGTTCCCAGGCATAAAGTTCAAATCCCAGATTGAAATTAAATGAGTAGTTATCACCTAGGGCAGAACTTCCTAATATTATAGTGTAATGCGAATGGAAATTTGGTTTATTATGCTACGTTTTAACCAGTTCTGTCAAGCAGCCACATAAATACATAAGTCTTATAATAAGTTACAATTCAAAAAGCATAGATTTTATTTAATGAGTAATTACTTTTATCCAGGTTACTAATGACTAGTAAACAAGGATTTTTTAGGGAAATAATATTTTTCATGAAGTACTTTGAGTTAAGGGTTAATTTCTGGCCATGACTAATATAAGCCTGCCTGAGAAAATGAGCTCAGAGTCCTGTTTCTTTAGAAATTACCAAATAAAGATAACTGTAGAATATGCTATTTGTCTTGCTCTCTGAGAAACCTTTGAGCTGTGGAGCTTCTGATCTAGGGGAGCTCTGGTTGCCCTGCAGACCTTGGGCTCACATGCCTAGATCTGTACCTCGGTGTCATGGTGACCCACACTCACTCTGCCACTCATCTGCAGCAACTGCATTCTCCATGTGGGTGAATGCACACTTGTGACACTAGTGTTTGCAGTGATGGGTAGAGATCAGATAGCCTCATTAACAATGTGTTTAGAAGCCTGCAGCTTTGTACAGCAGTACACTGTAGGACGAGGCTTATTTTGTTGAGGCCATTGCCAATACTTGATGCAAAATAGAAGAAGCTGTTGCTAATTGGTGAGTGTTGCATAATACAGAGGGAGGGATGGCAAACCAGTGATATCAGTTACCCTACCCCAATGCCCCACAATTACCTCCTTTAAATTTTCCTTGTGTGCCACTGATTAACTTAGGAAAGAAAAAAATCACGGAAATTTTTCCCCTAAGGAAGGCATTTTTATGTGTTGTGGCTCAGATCCTCTTCTAACAATTTGCTATTTTTGTAAACATGCAAAACGTAGATTCAATAGATGCAAAGTGAATTGTGTTAAGACATTTTCTTATTTTTATTTTATTTATATTGTCTGTGCATGTGTTTTTTATTTAGTTGTCTAGTATACCTTTTTGTTTATATTTTACCAATGTTTGTACTTTACAAACATATCTGACGGCCCAGTGTAGCTATTTTTAAGGATGAGGTGTGAAATGAAAAGTTTCTAGGCTTGGGTCAAAGGAAAATTCTGATAAGGTTAAAGATGAGGGAGAAAAGCCATCTTGTGGATCCTTTCACTGCATCAGTGCAACATGGGGTGCAGATGAAGGTTATTTATACAATGGATGTCACTTAGGCTTCAAATAAGTTGGCAGCTTAAACTGTTTTCTTCTATTGTGCATCAGTTGTGGCAAATTCAAGTGAAGCAATGGTTCCAGCAAAATTGAAAAGACACCTGCACAATTATGTGATAAGAAAAGTTGAGAGTTATATTAAAAGGTGATTACCACTTAGAAACAAATGGAGCAAAGCTTTCATGTAAAAAAAAAAAAGAACATTTAATAAAAGGTTCAGGGCACAAGATTTTTAGTAGTATATCTTATTATTCAGAAAAGGAAGACTCACAACATTTATGAGAAACTAATAATGTCAACACGACAAATTATAGTGAATAAAATCCTAGAACAGGATGTAAAAAATAAATAGAAGAGGATCCTCTCTGTGAGAGTACAGTAAGATAATGTACAAACAGCCTCTGTATCTACGGGTTCCACATTCGTGTATTCAATCAACCACAGATAAAAAAATATTTTTTTCAAATTGCTCTCGTACTGAACATATACAGATGTTTTTCTTGTCATGATTCCCTAAACAATATAGGATAATAATTGTTTACATAGGATTTACCTTGTGTTAGGTATTTTAAGTAATCTAGAGATTATTATAATATATGGAAAAATGTGCATAGGTTATATGCAAATACTATATGACTTGCGCATCCTCGAAATTTGATATCCACTGGATGTCCTGGAACCAATCCCCCACAGATACTGAGGGACAACTGTATTGATGACATGTCACATAATGCCAAAGCTCTTTCATGTAAAAACTCAAAAACCACAGCTTCTGTATTCAGTTATGATTAGTCAACATATTTTGATGATATGTATTATATTGAAGCAATGGTAAGATTGGTAAAGGGTGGTGGAATTGAAGAAAACATTTTCTGTTACAAAGAGCTGCCTAAAACAAGCAGAGGCCATGATCTACTTAATGTTTTTACTTGTACCCAGAATTCAGATCTCTCAGAGAGACCGTGCTGCCATCTATTCTTACTGTGCTCTAGCAGTAATTGGTTCAATGGCAATTTTTCTTCTCTTGTAAGAAGAGAAAAGGTTTTGTTTTCACAATACACTGCTTTCTTCACAGGGAAGTGATGGTGTCAAAATCTCTTAGAAATGACATTTCAAAATTATGGATGATGCCAGAGAAATGGCCAATGTTATTAAAGAAAGGTCAATTCATCTGAGATTTAAGGGAAAAAAATGAGACAACCTAGGCAAAGAGCACATAAATCTCCTGATATATTTCCAAAATCTGGTGGTTTAGCAGAGTAAGAGTTTTTAACAGGGGGTTTGAGTTGAAGAGTAAATTAAAGATGGTCAGATCCAGTGGCAGAAAATCAGTAAGGACACAGCTGAACCCAACAATGCTATCAATCAGCTGGATATAATTGACATGTATAGACTACTTCATTCAACAACAGCAGAATACACATTCTTTTCAGGCTCCCATGGGACGTGCATCAAGATAGGCCATATTCTGGACCATAAAACATACTTTACCAAATTTAAAATAATAGAAATGATACAGTGTCTGCTTTCAGACCTCTACAGAGTTAACTAGTAATCAATAACAGAAAGACAATGTAAAAATCATTAAATACATGGAGATTAAACACTTCAATAAGAGCTATTTATGACAAACCGACAGCCAATATCATATTGAATGGGCAAAAACTGAAAACATTCCCTTTGAAAACTGGCACAAGACAGGGATGCCCTCTCTCACCACTCCTATTCAACATAGTGTTGGAAGTTCTGGCTAGGGCAATCAGACAAGAGAAAGAAATCAAGGGTATTCAGTTAGGAAAAGAAGAAGTCAAATTGTCCCTCTTTGCAGATGACATGATTGTATATTTAGAAAATCCCA
>NW_012107452.1:160636-223043 GCF_000951045.1 Mandrillus leucophaeus
AAAAAAAAATAAAAAAGAAGAGAAATCATATTCTTCTATCAATAGATGCAGAAAAAGTATTTGACTAAATTCAACACACATTCATAATTTTTTAGGAAACCTCAATAAGCTAGAAATAGAGAGGAGCTTCCTCAACTTGATAAATAATATTTTTTAGAAACTGACAGCTAACATATTTAATGGTGAGAAACTAGAAACTTTCTCACCAAGACAAGGTAAGGATGTTCCCTCTTACCACACCCTTTCGACATTATACTGAAAGTCCTAGATAATGCAATAAAACAAGGAAAGGAAATAAATGGTATATAGATTCAGAAGGAAGAAATAATCTTTTCTAGTGGATAATATGATTGCCTATGTCAAAAATGTGAAAAAATGACAAAAATTCTTCTGGAACTAATAAGTGGCTATAATAAGGCTGCACAATATATAAAGTTCATTTACTAAAAAAAAGTCACTTTTCTACATACCAACAATGAATAAGTAATATTTGGCATTAAAAACACATAAAAGAAAAATTACAAAACTCTGTTGAGAAAAATCAAAGAACTAAATAAATGAAAAACTATTCCATACCCATAGGTAGGAAGACTCAATATTGCCAAGATGTCCCTACTTTCCAATTTGAGCTATAGCTATAGGTTCAGCACAATTCCAGTCAAAATCACCCCAAGTTACTTTGCGGATATTGAAAAACTAATTCTAAAGTTTATATGGACAGGCAAAAGACCCAGGATGACCAACACAATATTGAAGAATTTGTGTTGGAGAACTTACACTAACTGATTTCAAGACTTACTATAAAGATACTGTAATCAAGACTGGGACATTGTTAAAAGAACAAATAAATATATCAATGAAATAGAATAGAGAACCCATAAATAGACCCACATGAATATCATCGACTAATCTTTGACAAAGAAGAACAAGCGATATGGAGAATAGATAGTCGTTTTAACAAATGGAACTGGAAAATTCAGACATTCATGTGCAAAAAAAAAAAAAAAAATTGAATCTAGCCATGGATCTTAAACCCTTCACAAAAATTAACTTAAAATGGATCACAGATCTTTATTTGTAATTTCTGAAAGCTAGAGGCAGCCAAAATGTCCTTCAGTAGGTAACCTAATAAATCAACTTTGATGCATCTAGACAATGGCATATTATTCACTAATTTAAAAATGAGCTATCAAGTCATAAAAAAGACATGAAAGAAACTTAAATGCATATTACTAAGTGAAAGAAGCCAATCTGAAAAGGCTATGTACTGCATGATTCCAACTATATGACACTCTGGAAAAGGCAAAACTGTGTCGACAGTAAAACCATTAGTGGTTGCCAGGACTTGGAGGCTTGGAGTTATGAATATGCAGAATACAGAGGATTTTTAGGACATTGAAAATACTCTGTATTTTACTATAGTGGTATACACATGTCTTTTAACATTTGTCTAAGCTCATAGAATGTATAACACTATGGGTAAATCCTAATGCAGAGTATAAACTTTAGGTGATAATATGTCAACATAGGTTCATCAACTCTAATGATGTACTACTCTGGTGGGGGATGTTGATAATAGAGGAGGCTATGCATATGTGGGGAAAAGGGGTATATGGAGTATCTCTTTACCCTCCTCTCAATTTTGCTGTGAACCTAAAACTGCTCTTTAAAAATATTTTAAGTGAATTAAAATAGTACCTTCAAAATATGGGAGGCCAGATTTTGAACAAAATAGCTGTGAAAGCCAGTTACTTAGCAGACTTTTTTTTTAATAACATGAGCCAATTCAAGTTTTTGCAAACCACTGAAGAAAATGTTTTGACTTCACTTAACAAATTTGTTAGCTTAAAACAAAACAGAACAGAATCTTTAGGGGAAAAATGCAGCAAAAGGAAATCTTAAAAGGCTTCCACAGCTTCTTGGGACTGAGAGTGGGAAAGATATCAGCAAGTCTCAAGTCATATAAAAAACCACCTGGGAAAACTGAAAAACAAATCTAGATGGTGATTTCCCTCTCATTCAACATAAATGTATAGCTAGGTGAGGGATCATTTCTCTTAATCTTACATTGATACTGACTTTGACGCAAGAGAAAGCACTTTATGAAATGCAGCTAATCATACATTCAAGATAAGATGTATTGATTTTTACTCTAGATGAGTTCTAGATTTCTGTGAAAGAAGCATTTCTTGCCATTTGTAAGAAAACAGTGGACATTTTTGCTGTGGTTTTCAACCTGTTCATGTGGGAGGAACAGTTTGCTTATAAAAATCAACAGCAAGAACAGAATAAACTCATTTCACTAGAAAATGAAATCTATGTGTAGTTGTGTCATGTTTGATTCATAATTGAATGAAATAAACTGGTCAGTAACCATGTACAGGTTTCATGTGAGACAGTAACATAATTTTAGTTTTAGTTTCAAAAACAGCATTTTATATGCATGTCTAAGTCAAACAGACATTATTTTAAAATCTGTATATGTTAATATCACATAGTATTAAAATATTTAATATTATTAACACCGTGGTATGTATTTGAACCTGATCATGTAACTTACAAAGATATTATTTTTACAAAGTCCTATGTGAAATTTTGTCTTTGGCCACATTTAATTCATATTTATTTGCTTACTATTTATTAGTATTAATATTTGTACTTTGCCAATAAATTTTAATGCAATAAATTAATTTACTTTATTTTAAATCTAATGGGCATAATTGTAAAAACTGAAATTTCACTTTGGCTTAAGCCAGTTATTTAACAAATTTATCTGTCTTTTGGATTTTCAAGTTTTATGAAAATAGAAAGATATCATAAAAGTAAGCTAAGTCTCCAATATACATAAAGCAAAAACTGAAAGAATTTTGAAACTGATTATTCAACAGTGATAACCAGGGACTTTCAGTACCTCATTCTAAATAACGGATACACCAAAAAAAAAAAAAAAAAGGATATAGAAATAACACCCATCTTTATAGGGCACTCTAGGCAACAAGCAGAATTTATATTCTACTGAAGCACAAATTGAACATTCTATTTGGATAGACTACATGCTATGCTGTAAAATAAGTTGCAATAAATAGACGAATAAAATCAAGCAAAAAATATTTTCCAACCACAACAGAATTAAATGCGAAATCAACAACAGAAGGAAATTTTGGAAGTTTGTGAATGTGTGGATATTAATAACACACTCCTAAATAACCAATACAAAACAGAAGAAATAATAAATTAGAAAATACTGTAAAATGAATTAAAACAAAACTACAGCATGCTAAAAATATAAGATACAACTAAATTAGTGTTTAGATAGAAATCTGTAGTTTTAAACACTTATATTTAAAGAGAAGTTAGATCTTAAAATAACTTCCACCATATGAAACTGGGGAAAAAAAAAGAACAAACTAAACTCAAAGCAAGTTAAACAGAGGATATACTGAGGACAAGAGAAGAAATAAATGATACAGATAATATAAAAAGAATAAACTTTTTTTAAAAAAACGGTTCTTTGAAAGATCAACAAAACTGATAAAACTTCAACTAGATTGACCAAGATTAAAAAAGAGAAAACCTGAACCACTAAATCAAAAACAAAAGATAGGAACATCACTAATTATCTTAAAGAAATAATAACATATTAGTACCATGTTACAATGAATAATTATTTGTCAACAAATTAGATGATTCTGATGAAAAGGTCAAATTTATAGAATGACACAAATAATCTCAACAGACTCAAGAAGAAATAGGAAATCTAAATAGATCTATATAGCAAGTAAAGAGATTAAGTAATTATATATATATAACAGCAAAGAAAATTTTAGGACCACAGGACTTCACCGTTGAATTCTATAAAACACAAAAGACTAATGAATAGCAATCCTTCCAAAACTCTTCGTCAAAACAGAAAAGGAGACAACATATCTCAAGTCAATTTATTGAAACCAGTGTTATTCAAATTCCAAAAACAAAGACATCACAAGAAAGCAAAATACAGATTAATTTCTTATAAATGAAGTGCAAAAGTCCTAAATAAATTACTAGCAAACGGAATCCAGCAACACATAAAAACACCATGATCATGTGGGATTGATCTCAGGAATGCAAGACAGCTCAACATATGAAAATCAGTCAATGTAATATACCACCTTAATAGAAGCAAAGGATAAAAACCACCTGATTATCTCAAGAGATACAGTAGTTTACAAAATTCAGTGCCCTTTCATGATTAAAACAACAACATTTAACAAATTAGGAAAAGAAGGGAACTTCCTCACCCTAAAAAAAAAAAAAAAGAAATATGTGGAAAAGCTACAGCTAACATCATAATTAGTGGTGAAAGAGTACTTTTCACAAAAGATCAGAAACAGAACAAACATATTTGCTTTCACTACTGCTATTAAACTTTTTTGTTTGTTTGTTTGTTTGTTTGTTTGTTTGTTTTTTGAGACAGAGTCTTGCTCTGCTGCCCAGGCTGGAGTGCAGTGGTGCGATCTGGACTCACTGCAAGTTCCACCTCCCGAGTTTAGGCCATTCTCCTGCCTCAGCCTCTCATGTAGCTGGGACTACAGGCGCCCACCACCACACTCGGCTAATTTTTTTATTTTATTAGAGACGGGGTTTCACCGTGTTAGCCAGGATGATCTCCATCTCCTGACCTCGTGATCCGCCCGCCTCGGCCTCCCAAAGGGCTGGGATTACAAGCGTGAGCCATCTACGCGGCCTGTTTCTTTTTTCTTTTTTCTTTTTTTTTTTTGAGATGGAGTCTGGCTGTATCACCCAGGTTGGAGTGCAGTGGCACCCTCTGGGCTCACTGCAACCTCCGCCTCCCAGGTCCAAGCGGTTCTCCTGCCTTAGCCTCCTTAGTAGCTGGGATTACAGGCTAGCTGCCACCACGCCCAGCTAATTTTTGTATTTTTAGTAGAGATGGGGCTACGCCATGTTGGTGAGGCTAGTCTCAAACTCCTGACCTCGTGATCCCCCTGCCTTGGCCTCCTAAAGTGTTGTGATTACAGGCATGAGCCACCGCACCAGGCCTGCTATTAAACTGTTTAACTGGAGAGTCTAATCACAGCAATTGGGTATGAAAATGAAATAAAGGCATCCATTATCTTGTATACAGAAAATCCTAAGGAATCCACAAAAATAATTACTAGAACTAATGAACCCATTTGCCAAAGTTGCCTGATAGACAATCAATATACAAAAAATAGTGATATTTTTATACACTTGCAATGAAGCATCCAAAAATAAAACTAAAAACACAATTCCATTTATAATGGCATTAAAAGGACAAAAGACTCAGGGATAAATTTAACAAAATAATTGTACAATGTGTCGACAATTAAGGATTAAGTTTTGAAAATATTGTTGAAATAGATTTTTAAAATCGTAAATAAATGGAAAGATATCCTATGTTTTTGGATTAAAGACAACATTTTTAAGATGACAACATTCCACAAATTGATCAACAGATTCAATGCAGACATATCAAATTTCCGACTGCTTTTTTTGCAGAAATTGATCAGTTCATTTTAAAAGTCATATGTAAATGCAAGAACTCAGCATAGCCAAAACAATCTTGAAAAACAGAAGAAAAACTTGGAGGACTCTAACTTCCCAAATTCAAAACTTACATCAAAGCTAGAGTTAGTGAAGCATAAAGTATACATAAAGCACAAATTAAAAAAAGCAAAAAACTAGATAATTTACATAAACTGAACTTCGTCAAACTTAAAACCCTTTCTGTGTGAAAGGACAATATCAATACAGTGAAAAGACAACCCACAGTATGGGACAAAATATTGTAAATCATATATCTGATAAAAAACTTGTATTGGAATGTATAAATGATCCTTGCAACTTGGCAATACAAAGACAATTAACCCAATTTTAAAATGGTCAGAGAACCTAAGTTGACATTCCTTCAAAAGAGATATGCAAATGGTCAATAAACAGAAGAACGATGCCCAAAATATTACTTGATATAGTTTGGATGTTTGTCCCCTCCAAATACCATGTTGAAATGTAATCCCCAGTGTTGGTAGTGGGATCTGGAGGGAGGTGTTTTTACACTGAAATCAACTATTTTTATTTTTTATCCACTTTTCATGAGCCTGAAAGTGTTCGGTTCTTAAATGTTTTCCAACATTCAATTTTGGTGATTTACATTCAATATTTCTACCTGGGTAGCAACACAACATAATCGTAATAGATTACTTTTTCATGTTTTGAATTTAATACATAATACAAAAAAGCATGTATAAAATATGTCAGGTATAAAGAAACATAATGAAAAACATTCACATGCCCATCTTGTTTTTTTTTTTAATTAACATAATTTTTAGAGTTCCTTGCATTCTTTCTCATCCTATATTTCCTCTACAATTTTTGAAGTATGTTTTCAAATTTTTGTGTAATGTTTACATTATTGTTCCCTTCTGTAAATTCATAAAGATAATCTCCTGCATTAACTTTTAAAGATTGTACAATTTTTTGTTTTATGTTTAAATGTTTATGATTTATGTTTAAATCTCCAATTACCCAAAATAGTTGTTTGTATATTTTATGTAGTATGAGACTTGATCTTATTTTTCCCTACCCAACTAACCATTGTTTTACTAACATTTATTGAAAATTCCATTTTCCACTTATCTGCAATATCAGCTATTTTCTAAATCACTTCCACGTTCATAATCAGTCAATATGTTTATTCCCATACCAACACTACATTCAATACTTATATATTAATATAACTTTATAAAGTTTTTTAAATATCTGATAAAGCAAGTCTCCTGCTTACACATAGCTTATTGGTTCACATTCAAGAATTGTATTGCCAATCTCTTTGACATGTTGATTTCCTTTCTTTTGTATATATACCCAGCAGTGGGATTGCTGGGTCATATAGTACTTTGAATTTTAATTTTTTGAGAAACCCCCATGCTGTTCTCCATAGTGGCTAAACTAATTTATATTTCCACCAACAGTGTACAAGGGTTCCCCCATTCTTCAGATCCTCATCAGCTTCAATATTGCCTGTCTTTTGGATCTGAGCCATTTTACCTGGGGTGAAATGATATCTTAAGAAAGATTTGATTTGCATTTCTCTGATTAATGATGCACTGTTCATATACCTGTTTGTCACTCATATGTCTTTTTTGAGAAAAGCCTATTCAGATCTTTGCCAATTTTTAAATCAGATTATTTGATATTTTCCTACTGAGTTGTCTGAACTCTTTATATATTCCGACTATCAATCATCAGATGACTAGTTTGCAAATATTTTCTCCCATTCTGTGGGTTGTCTCTTCCCTTCATTGTTTCCTTTACTGTGCAGAGGCTTTTTACATTTATGTGAATCCATTTGTCTACTTTTGTTCAGTTAACAATGCTTTTGAGGTGTTACACAATAAATCTTCACCCAGACAATTTCCTGAAGAGTTTCTCCAATGTTTTCATTTAGTAATTTTATACTTTCAGGTGTTAGATTTAAGTCTTTAATCCATTTTGATTTGATTTTTGTGTACTGCAAGAGACCAGGGTCTAGTTTTATTCTTTTGCATATGGACATTCAGTTTATGGCAATGCTATTTATTAAAGAGACTGTCCTTTCCCCGGTGTATGTTCTTGGCACCTTTGTTGAAAATGAATTATTTGTAGATGTGTGGATTTATTTCTGGATTCTCTATTCTGTTCCAATAGTCTATGAGTCTGTTATTATGACAGTGCCATACTGTTTTGATTACTATAGCTCTGCAGTATATAATTTGAAATCAAGTCATGTGATTCCTTCAGTTTTGCTATTTTAATTCAAGATGGTTTTGGCTATTCTGGGTCTTTTGTGGTTCCATATAAATTTTAGGATTATTTTTCCTATTTATTTGAAGAATGTCATTGGTATTTTGATAGGAATTGCACTGAATCTGTAGATTGGTTTGTGTACCATGGACATTTTAACAATATCGTTTCTTCCAATCCATGAACATAGAATATCATTCCATTTGTGTGTGTGTTTTTCTTCTTCTTTTTTTTTCATCAGTGTTTTATAGTTTTCTTTGTAGAGCTCTGTCATTTATTTGGTTGAGTTTATTCCTTGGTATTTTCTTCACAGCTTTCAAAAATGGTATTACTTTCTTGATTTCTTTTTCAGAATGTTCACTGTTGGCATATAATATAGAAATGCTCTGAACGCCTGGTGATCTGCCTGGTTGTGAAACAGAGAAAGACCCTTTGCACCCTTTCTGCACAGAAATGGTAGAGGGCCTCATATTGCCAGTCCATGTGAATGGGTGCTTCAAATGCCTGGAGATCTGTCTGGGTGTGAAGTGGAGAGGGCTCCACTGTTCCATGATCTATGCACAGGAAGGGTAGATGGCTTACGCTGCTGATTTGAGTGAGGGACTGCTCCAAATGCCTGGAGATCTGCCTGGGTGTGGAGCGAAGAGGACATCACTACACCACAATCTATGTATAGCAAGAGTGGGACAGCTCAGGCTGCTGTTCCAGGGAAGTGTGTGCTCCTAATGCTTGGAGTTCTGTCTGGGGGTGGAGTGAAGAGGGCCTTGCTGCTCTACCATACCAGGGGAGCAGGCTGAGGCACCCAGCAATGACACATGCAGATCAGTTTCACATCTCCAAGCTGGCCCTGGCTGCAAGTCTCACAGCCCAGGAGAAACTGCAGCCATTGCAGCACTCCTCCTATCCCAGGCCTGAGATGGGAGAGAGCACAGTTCCAGTGCCTGCTGCTGAGGTTCTTTCCACAACTGTGGCTGTGCAGGCCCCTAACCCACTCTAGAGCAAGTGCTCCCATTTCTGGCCCGAGACAAAATGCCTGCATGGCCATTCTTTGTCTGGGTTGCCAAAGAGCGACTGACCTTTTATGTCCCTTGAATTAACAATGGTGCACTGCTCTAAATCCTGAGTATGGGAAAATGCCTGCACCTTTCCCTGGTATCTTTTTCTCTCAGTGCTTCCAAGCCTCTCATCATGTTATCTCTCCAAGACTTGAGAGAAACGAAATACTCTCCATAGGCCTGGGTTGCTCCAGATCCCCAGAAAGAAGGTGAGTCACAGAGGAAGGCTCTCTGCCTCTCTCACGTACTGGGGCTTCAATTATTTTTATCAGCCAGATGCTGTGATGTGGGTTACTTGCCTATGTTCTGTTCCTTGGGATCTGGAGTGTCGTCCACAGTTCTAGTGGATTCCCATTTTCCATCTTGAATTAAAGCTCAAAGCGATCTTTATGTGATATCTTGCTATTTCCAAGTGTCTGAGGCATGCTAAAAACCTCTAATCAGCCATCTTATGGAAAAAAGAAAAAAAAATACTCTCTTTCCTCCTTTCTTGCTTCTTATCCTCCTTTATGTAAAAGTGATTTTCTCTGGTGTGTTTTAATTTCTTGTTTTTCTATTTTTAGTGTATCTGTTTTACGTTTTTGATTTGAGATCACCATGAGGCTTGCAAATAACATAATTGGTTACGTTATTACTGATTACAACTTAATTCTGATTATAAGAAACAAATGAACAAAGAGAAAACTAAACAAAAAAAATCTACACTTTTCATTCCATGCTCCCCCCACCACTTTTTGATTTTTTGTTGTTTATATCTTTTTGCACTATCTCTCTCTTAAAAAGTTGTAATTGTTTTTGATAGGTTTGTCTTTTAGTCTTCCTACTCAAGATATGAGTGCTTTACACACCACAGTTACAGTGTTAGAGTATTCTGTATTTGTCTGTGTACTTATTGTTTACAGTGAGTTTTGTATCTGTGGATGATTTCTAATTGCTTGTTAACATCCATTTCTTTCAGATTGAAGATCTCCCTTTAGCATTTCTTGTAGAACAGGTCTGGTGTTGACAAAATTCCCCAGCTTTTATTTGTCTGGGAAGAAATTTTTTCTAGTTATAATACTCTAGGATAACTTTTGTCCTTCAGCACTTTGAATATGTCATGCCACTCCCTCCTGACTATAAAGCTCCTCTCTTTGTCTTCTTCTGCATTATCCTTTAAAATTTCTCCATTAATACCATAATGTATATTCCTTTTTTTAAAAAAATTAACGGTCACTATTGGTTTTATTGTCTACAATCAATAATAACTTTATCTTTTGAAAATCTTAGAACACTGTTGTTCCTGAACTCTTTGTCTATTTACATGCTATCTTATTGCTGTTTATGTTTGTTCCAAATTGGTTTTTATCTATTAAGGTGTTTTACATTTTATTTTATATCTAGATATCAATGTTTATATATATTTTCCAACATATTAACCACTTTCTCAACTCTTCCTTTTATATTGTGTCTCAGACCTGCCATCTGGGAATCTCTTTTCTTCTGACACAAGTGTATGTTTAAATAGTCTTTTAATGAGAATTTTCTACTGGAACACAATTTTCCTTTGTTTGAAATTTTTTTATACTTACAATATTAAAATATATTTTTATTGGATATAGAATTCTGTGTGGACAACTACTTATCTCAGCATGTTGAAGGTGACATTCCACTGACATTTAGCTTCCAATTGATGTTTTAAAATTAACTCATCCTTCATCTCTAGCTACATTTTACACTTTATCTTTGCATTAGAAATTCAGCAGTTTTATTTTTAATGACTTTATTTTTATTTTTCTAGCTTTATACAATTAGGCTTCTTAATTCTGTAGCTTCAAAAATATTCTTAGCTGTTGGCTCCTCAAATATTGCCTCTACTTTATTTTCTCTCTCTTCTCTTTCTAAAACTCCTACTATGGTATTGGGCAACCTACAGTCCATAACCACTGTCAAAGATTCTCTCCTTGAGGCAACTAATCACAATCCTCTGGGCTCTTTTACAAACTAGGCCCCATCCTTAAGAGTTCAATTTTCATAAGAATTCTGTTAAGTCTATTTAGCCAGAATGCCTTATCCTTGACATCTGATCACTCTCAATATCTGACCAAATTCCTCATACCCCACCATCTCCAAGGTCTGATCACACTGGCTTGCCTTGAGCAAGTATCATGCTAGATAGGTTTAGCAGAATCCCTGCCCCCAACCTTACCCTGTTGTTTCCACTTAGTAATGACAACTCCCTCCTGCTCACACCTGCACACTCTGCTCCTTGGCTATTAATTCTCGCTTTTCTTTGTTGTACTCAGAGTTGAGACCAATCTTTCTACTCTACTGCAAAGCCCCATTTCAGTAGTTTCTGTAATAACGATAGCCCTGAATAAAGCCTGCCATGCCATTTTAACAAGTATCAGAATAATTTTTTCTTTCACACCACCTATGTAGTGTGAATTTTGGTAGCAATATATGTGAGGAGCAGCTTGTAGTTATGAATTTTGAGAGTTTTTTCCTCCTACACTCAGTGCCAGAGTTTGAGACAGGAAATTTTCTTTAAGGGTAAAATTTACATTTAGACTGTATGTGTAGCACTTAGAGGTATCATTTCAATGGTGATGATCTTCCACTAGACCCCTCAAATTTACTGGGCCCTGAGGTTGGCTTTCTAACCCCTGAATTCTAAAATGCTTCAAACTAAAACTCAATTTAAATGTATTTGGTAAATGTTCTTAAGAGAAAAAAAAATCAGCTTGCATATTCCATTTACCTTTATCGGCATCTTATTATTGCCTACTTTTTTGACAGTTATTGGATTCATATAAAATGATTATAAAATAAAATTTTTTAGCATTTTTAGTTGCATACAGTTGTTAGATTTGTTCAGAGAATATGCTGCTGTACAGTTAGCAGGTCATTCAAAATAAGATTGCAATTTGGTAAAAGAAAATTGTCTTATTGCTCACATCTTTGATATAGAAAGCATTGAAATATCACATATGTTACTCTGTATAAGTAATACCATATGTTTTTACATTGTTTTCACAATATCTAGACCTGATGCTGTCAGTTTGTCTTTGGTCTTGCATCTCAAATTCTATTTTGTTTTTATCAGTGTTTTGGGTATTTTACTACTCTTCACCAACCCCACCCAAATATTTACTAGCTGTAAGATCTTAGGGAGTTACTTAACTTTATGCCTTGTTTTATTTGTAAGAAAATAACCGTAATGCTATATAAGCCACAGAATTATTCTGAGGATTAAATGAGTTAATATGGTTAAAATGTTCAGAATAATGCCTGGCACACAATAATGCTAAATAAACATATAATATTATATTTTGAAAAAAGAGGATGTAAACTCCCAAAGCATAACTTTTTAACTTGGAAGCATAAAAAGAAGAAAAAATGTAAACTAATAACTTAAAGAATGTTTTTGTCTCCCTTTAGATTTATTATTCATGACTGCTCTTCTCAATGGCAAACACAATCAAAAGTTAACTCTTGGAAACTATCTTGTATTTGTTTTTCAACTCTATCCTGTTAATTAACATAAAGAAATGACATGTTTTGGTATTAGAGATGCTAATGGTAATTATTTAATTATTTAACTTCCAAATGTGGGGACTGCTTTCAGAACACCCATAAGAAATAACCATTAAAGCTTCAAATTTACTGTCATACTTGAAGTAATGGGAATAACACCCCTTTTAAGGTACCCATTTGTTGTTGCTGGAAAGCTATAATTTATGAAGTTCTATTTCATAATGTACCCAAAATTACTCTCCCTCAAACCTCTGTGCATTGTATTTTGTTCTGCACCCTAAATAATGTATCTATTCCACCTTTCTTTCAAAATGAAAATGTACTCTTCCTCTAAAAATAAAAAAAAATCAAATATTTTTTCAACATCTAACAAAGTTCCTAGGGAAAAATAGGCATTACAATGTTAGGCCCTCTTCTTTAACCTTCGTCTTTTCAAAACATGTCCTTTCACTTATTCCTCTCCCCTTGTCCTTCTCCCCTTCCTTTCATTTCTCTCTTTTCCTTCCTCCTTTCTTATTCCTGTATTCCTGTCACAGCCCTTAGAAAATATATACCACATGTTGGCCTGGCACAGTGGGCCTCCCAGCACTTTGGGAGGCTGAGGCGGGCGGATCATGAGGTCAGGAGTTCGAGATCATCCTGGCTAACAAGGTGAAACCCTGTCTCTACTAAAAACACAAAAAAATTAGCTGGGCGTGGTGGTGGGTGTCTGTAGTCTCAGACACTTGGGAGGCTGAGGCAGAAGAATGGCATGAATCCAGGATGCGGAACTTGCAGTGAGCGGAGATCGTGCCACTGCACTCCAGCCTGGGTGACAGAGTGAGACTCGGTCTCAATAAAAAAAAGAAAAAAATTTAAAAAAACAGAAAATACATACCACATGTCTTCAAGTCTTTGTTTCCTTACAGCTTCCCTCAAGGCTTCCACTTACGATGTTGTTTCACAACTTTTCACCACTTAGATAATTTCTTTTGTCATTTCAGTTCTCTAATTGCATCTTACAATGTAGCACAAAGTACTAAAGAAAGCACTAATTCCATTTCCTACATTGCTCTAGCTATCATGCTGCTAACACTATAAACCTTCACTGAGATTTTAAGTACCAAATTCAGGTTGGTTTACAATGAGCTTGAGGTTCTTCAAAATCATCATGGGCTTTCTACATTAATTGCTTCTAAATAAGGACTCCAACATTCAGTAATTGCAAATGCACAATCACATATTATTCTAATGTCAAAATTTTATATTTATTTTTATTAGATTATATCTTAGACTTTCTTTAATTTATTAGACTTTCTGTAATTAGATGTATCTTAGACTTGTGTATAATATGAGCCTGTCAAGATGTTTTTCATCTTTATTTGACAATTCATCCTGAGATGTGCCAGCAGAAAATTTGAAAAATCTGTTTTTTATTCTTTTGTCCAAGTTATTGAGCTGGTTTTTCACATATCCTTGTACTATTCCCACAATACTAACATATTATGAATCTCCAAACTTTGTTACTATGTGAACGATTACTTTACATGACTTGACAAAACGGCTTTATCAAATATCAGACAAAATTTACATATGTGTTGTTCATCTGATCTGCCAATCTGCAAACTACTTTTACAAAACAAATTATTTTAAATTTTCATGACATTCTAAGTCAATTCACCCTCATTCCTAGAAAATACATTTTTATTTAAAGTTCATAAACCATCTGCACAAAAATCTTTTTCTGGAATTTGCCTAAGTGTACTTTAAATGTATTTAACAGTAGTATATGAAATCCCCCTCTTCCGTGTCTGAAAATCTGGGACATGTGCTAGTGTTTAGATATCTGGCAGATGTTTTATAACCAATGAATTCCTCAAACTTACTAAAAATGCTTGTGTTCAAATCTCATGAATATATTTTCTTGATACTCCTCTGTAACCAACTTAAATTATCTGAATACAGGTGCTTTGAATTCATTTACAAAGTTGCACTATCTCACTGTTCTATATAGTATCTCATGTTTTAATCATTCCAAAATATTTGTAATATCTGTTCTATTCCTTCCAATTTGAAGATAATTCTACTAGATGGAGAAGATAGAAGCAAATACAGCTTGTACAGTATTCCTTTTTCCTTCTCTGCTTTCATCAACTTTGTAAAACATTGAGTTGGTCCCTTCTATTTTATTTAATTCACTCACATACTATAAATCATCTTTTGTTTCCTTAGGTTTTTTTCACATGCTATAAAATATTTTCATCATTGGTCTAATGAATTTAAACTTCAAACATTGAATGTTTGCCTCTAACATTGGTGATGCTTTTTAATGATGTGCCTTCTATTTCCTAATTTTAAACCTTATGTTATCAGCAATTTTCTCATTTGGGCAATTTTTTTTAACTGTTTGCTTCTTCTCCTCATGTGTGTTTTATAAAACTTTATTTTAAGACTTTCCCATCTTGGGCCACAGCATACTTTAGAGGTTTTCTGTCATGAGAAAAAAATATAACGTTTCTCATATTTTAAAAACAATAACTGATTTCCTAACACCTAGTGTACATGTACCTATATCTGACTGTGTTAATTACTCAATTAACTTTATGGTCAGAATCATCAAAATTCTATGTTTATTTTCTCTCAAACTTTCTATTACTTTCACATCATTATCCATTTCTCCTTTAACTCCAGAAATAAGTCCAGATTAACAATAACCTTTGCTCCTTTTTCTAATTTCTAAAATCAGTTTTGGTTAAAGATTACCATTAGATGTTCAGATATTTGGCACTTTTTAGTCACTGTTTTGTTTTTCTGCTGTAATTATCCATATTCTCTAAGTGCCTAGAATATCTGTAGCCTATTTATTTCCCTGACATTATTACTTCTTTCTTCTCAGTGTATACTTACCTGTAGGCTGTCAGTCCCTTCCCCTACTCTTCCCAACACATTCTTGAATTGTTGCGCACATATTTTTAACCTCTAGTGCCAATTTATTTTCAATTTTTATATTCAATCCATAAATAGTGCTGCAAAAGTCTCAAGAATACTCATAAAAACTTAAATTTTGTTATTTTAAAATCAATCTTATTCCATCATGTACAATCTATGCAATGAAGTACAAATATATCTATGACATAGGTATTGTAAGTATATATCTATGGCGTATATATAATGTATGAAAATACATAATATTGTCCTGTTCATCACCCTTAGTTTCTCCCTGATAATTACTAAAGTTTGTTCTACAATTTTTTATTCCTATTTACAATGCAACTTTATCCTATATAGTATGTGGTTGTCCAGTTTAAGTCAGGATTGTGTTCTTCTCTTGGATTCATATTTCACTTTAATGCTTTGATGAATTCAATATATTGCCTGCCAAATGTTAATACTAATTTTTTAAAGAGCACCCTTGGCTATAGACCTCCACTCAACATTTTAGTCATCATCTATGAAATAATCTTTTCTGCAATGTCAAGTATATATTATTTGAGTTATTAGTTCAACACCCATGAAATAGTTTCTGGGGATGAAGTGGTGTCAACACTCACAGGGTTTCTACCCTCATGGTGGGTACACTACTATGAGGGAGACAGTAAATGACTAATCACAGACAGTAATTATGGAATGTGACTAGAGCTATAAGGAAACACACAAGAAGATGTTACAGGGAGAAACTGAAAAAGAAGAGGTTATATGAGACATGGATATAACTGCAAAAAGTAGATCTCAAGTAGAATAAAAATTTTAAAAAAGTATTGTTCTTCCTTCACACTGTTTCCACTGTTTAAAAAAGACTAGGGATCCATCAGGTCAGTCCAAAAACTCCTTAACCTGATAAGCAACTTCAGCAAATTTCAGGATACAAAATCAATGCGCAAAAACCACAAACATTCCTATACACCAACAACAGACAAGCAGAGAGCAAAATCATGAGTGAACTCCCATTCACAATTGCTACAAAGAGAATATAATACCTAGAAATACAAATTACAAATGAAGGACCTCTTCAAAGAGAACTACAAACCACTGCTCAAGGAAATAAGAGAGGACACAAACAAATGGAAAAACATTCCATGCTCATGGATAAGAATAATCAATATCATGATAATGTCCATATTGCCCAAAGTAATTTACAGATTCAATGCTATTCCCATCAAGCTACCATTTATTTTCTTCACAGAATTAGAAAAAGCTACTTTAAATTTCATATGGAATGGGAAAAGAGCCTTATAGCCAAGACAATCCTAAGCAAAAAGAACAAAGATGGAGGTGTCATGCTACCTGACTTCAAACTATACAACAAGGATACAGTAACCAAAACAGCATGGTACTGGTACCAAAACAAACATTTAGACCAATGGAACAGAACAGAGACCTCAGAAATAATACTACATATCTACAACCATCTGATCTTTGACAAACCTGACAAAAACAAGAAATGGGGAAAGGATTCCTTATTTGATAAATGGTGCTGGAAAAACTGGCTAGCCATATGCGGAAAACTGAAATGGGATGCCTTCCTTACACCTTATACAAAAATTAACCCAAGATGGATTAAAGACTTAAATGTATAACCCAAAACCATAAAAACCTTGAAGAAAACCTAGGCAATAACATTCAGGACATAGGCATGGACAAAGACTTCATGACTAAAACACCAAAAACAATTGCAACAAAAGCCAAAATTGACAAATGAGATCTAATCAAACTAAAGAGCTTCTACACAGCAAAATAAATTATCATCAGAACAGTCATCAGAGTGAACAGGTAACCTACAAGAATGGGAGAAAATTTTTGCAAGCTACACATCTAACAAAGGGCTAATATCCAGAACCTACAAGGAACTTTAAAAAATCTACAGGAAAAAAAACAACCCCATCAAAAAGTGGGCAAAATGAACAGACACTTCTCAAAAGAAGTCATTTATGTGGCCAACAAACATACAAAAAAAAGCTTATCATCACTGGTCTTTAGAGAAATGAAAATCAAAACCAAAATGAGATACCACCAACTCCAGTTAGAATGGCGATTATTAAAATGTTAGGAAGCAACAGATGACAGAGAGGATGTGAAGAAACAGGAACATTTTACACTGTTCGTGAAAGTGTAGACTAATTCAACTATTGTGAAAGACAGTGTGGTTATTCCTCAAGGACCTAGAATCAGAAATACCATTTGACCCAGCAATCCTATTACAGGGTATATACCAAAAGGATTATAAATCATTCTACTATAAAAACACACGCACGCATATATTTACTGCAGCACTATTTACGATAGCAAAACTTGGAACCAACCCAAGTGCCCATCAATGATAGACTGGATAAAGAAAATGTGGCACATATACACCATGGAATACTATGCTATGCAGCCGCAAAAAAGAATGAGTTTATGTCTTTTGCAACAACATGGATGAAGCTGGAAGCCATCATTCTCAACAAACTAACAAAGAAACAGAAAACCAAACACCACATGTTCTCACTCATAAGTGGGAGTTGAACAATGAGAACACATGGACACAGGGAGGGGAACATCACACACTGGGGCCTGTCGGAGGGCGGGGGTGCTGGGTAGGGAGAAAGGGGAGGGAGAGCATTAGGATAAATACCTATGCATGCGGGGCTTAAAACCTAGATGATGTGTTGATAGGTGCAGCAAACCACCATGGCATATGTATATGTAACAAACCTGCACATTCTGCACATGTATCCCAAAACTTAAAGTAAAATAACATTTTAAAAATAATAATAAAGGCCGGGCATAGTGGCTCTTGCCTGTAATCCCAGCATTTTGGGAGGCCAAGGTGGGCGGATCACCTGAGGTCAGGAGTTCAAGACCAGTCTGGCCAACATGGAGAAACCCTGTCTCTACTAAAAATACAAAAATAGCCGGGCGTGGTGGAGCATGCCTGTAATCCAAGTCACTCGGGAGGCTGAGGTAGGAGAATTGCTTGAATCCAGGAGGTGGAGGTTGTGGTGAGCTGAGATCACGCCATTGCACTCTAGCCTGGGCAACAAGAGCGAAACTCCATCTCAAAAAGAAAAATAATAATAATAATGAAATTAAAAAGACTGGGTATACATTTGTTCCCATATGAGTTAGTTGAAGCCAAAGAATTTGAAAATTTTAGAAGGGTTCTTGAATATATCAGTAACAAAGACAATAACCACCACCAAAGAATCTACATATATTTCCATATCTACATTAGAGACTCGACCATGAAAATTCATCTTTCTCCATGGGGCTGTTAGAAGGAGTCACCCATTTTTAACATGCACCCATTTGCTCATCTTAAGTTTACATTGGATACTTTTTGCTCTTATTTCCTCAGAATATCCAAATTGACTGTCCTGTTCAATGGGTAAAAATTGACTCAAATAGTGATTTTTCCCCTTCTCTTTTTTCTCCATTATGTTATTTCATTCATCAGCCACTTGACACTGACTTTGATGCTTTTTTTATTCCTTTAGACTCCTTCTTTTGTAAAATCTCTTCCATCTTGTCTAGTAAAACTTATCATGCTTTTTTAAGAAGTAAAAGATAGGCATTTTTCAAGATCAATAATTATGCTCACAGTGTTTAGTAATTCTCCTCCCAGTCTGGTATAGGAGGCTCATAGAAAAACATCTATCCTGGCCAGGTGTGGTGGCTCACATCTGTAATCCCAGCACTTTGGGAAGCCAAGGTGGGATATCACAAGGTCAAGAGATCAAGACCACATGGCCAACATGGTGAAACCCTGTCTCTACTAAAATACAAAACTTAGCTGGCGTAGTGGTGCATGCCTGGAGTCCCAGCTACTCAGGAGGCTGAGGCAGGAGAATCACTTGAACCCAGGAGGTGGAGGTTGCAGTGAGCCAAGATCGTGCCATTGCACTCCAGCCTGGCAACAGAGCAAGACTCTGTCTCGAAAAGAAAAGAAAAGAAAAGAAAAGAAAAGAAAAGAAAAGAAAAGAGAAGAGAAAAACATCTACCCTGATGCTTCCGTGCATTCAACCCTCCAGAGGACAACCAGTCAAGTGACTGAACCAGGACTAAAATTAAGTCCTAGAATTCCAAGTTAACTGATCTTTCCAATATACAACAGAATGAAAAGGAAATTTGATAAGTTGCCAGATTGTCAGATTTCGTACTGAAACCTGACGTTCCCTCAAACTTACTTTTATTAGTTTATAGGCAAATTGATTACGTACAATGGTGATTTCCAAACTTTATGAATTTGATGCAATGTAGAAAGAGTCTCAGGCTTAAAAAAAAAATGGCATAACATGTAACAATTAAAATAATTAACCAAACATTTAGTAAATCTTCTAAAATTAGTATGATTCAACAAATATTATGTCAATGTATAGTTTCAAGTAGTTGATATGATCATAAATAAAAAGGCTTAATTATCTCTCTTAAAGTCAATGATTTTATATTTCATACTTCTTACAGCATTTGTTAAATATCCCTGGAGATGGATGGGTAACATGGAATTATGCACTTCAAACATAAAGCCTAATATGGTTTGGCTGGGTCCTCACCCAAAATCTCACCTTGAATTGTAATCCCCATAAGCCCTATGGTCCCCAATTGTCAAGGGCAGGACCAAGGGTGGAGGTAATCAGATCATGGGGGTGGTTTTCCCAATGCTGTTCTCATCATAGTGAGTGAGTCTCACAAGATCTGATGGTTTTATAAGCATCTGGCATTTCCACTGCTTGCACTGCTCCGTCCTGTCGTCCTATAAAGAAGGTGCCTGCTTGTCTGTCCTGTGCCTTCCGCCATGACTGTATGTTTCCTGAGGCCTCCCCAGCAATGTGGAACTGTGAGCCAAAAAAATTTATTCCCTTTATAAATTACTTAGTCTCGATTTCTTCATACCACTGTGACAAGGGAGTAATACAAAGCTACAGTGATTTTTCCCAATCTATCAATATTATATCCCTATATCTAAAATAAAAGTTGAAATTCTAAAAATGAAGTAACAGGTATAAATATTAGGAAAACATTCTTTCAATATTAAACTATTTTATATTTTGCCAGTGGAAATGTAAAGTTCTATAGATAATGAGCTAATCATTTCTTTCCTATAATAAGCACTAGGTAAATTCAGTCTGTTATTGCTTTGGAGATTTTGCATAAAATCTCGATAGCTATGATATAATTTTGCTCTGATGTATATTATTTTCTCAGGTTATGTTTCCAGATTATTTTGGAGGAATTTTAGTCATAACTTTCAGTAAAATAATAAGGTAGGTTATCTGCTATTCATAGATTAATAATAGAAAATTACAAAGTTTAATGTTTCTCACTATGAAGGAAAAAAATAAACTTAATTAGCACATTAAGTTGTTTTTGAAAATTAATTAATGAACTAATTTGCCAAAGGCTTTCCCATCTTTTCAGAAAATCAGGCATTATGACAAGTGAATATACACCTGTAGAAAACTTGATTTATTATTTATTTTACATGCTGTTATCTCTCCAAATTCCCCCCATTTTAGAATAGCAAAACAGCATATAAAAGTGACTAGTGTTCAACTTAGTGGCATGTCAGGATGCTTAACGGAAAAGACAGAATGACAGAGGCACAACATGCAAGCAAGCTTTCTAGAGGCCTGTATAAGTCCATATTCATGCTGCTGATAAAGACATACCCAAGACTGGGAAGAAAAGGAAGTTTAATTGGACTTACAGTTCCACATGGCTGGGAAGGTCTCAGTTCATGGTGGGAGGTGAAAAGAACTTCTCGCATGGTGGCAGCAAGAGAAAATGAGGAAACAAAAGTGGATACCCCTGATAAACCCATCAGATCTCATGAGACTTATTCACTATCATGAGAATAGCACAGGAAACACTGGCCCCCATGATTCAGTTACTTCCTCCAGGTCCTTCCCACAACACGTGGGAATTCTGGGAGATACAATTCAAGCTGAGATTTTGGGTGAGGACACAGCCAAACCATATCATTCTGCCCCTGTCCCCTCCCAAATTTCATGTCCTCACATTTTGAAACCAGTCATGCCTTCCGAACAGTCTCCCAAAGCCTAAACTCATTTGAACATTAACTCAAAAGTCCACAATCCAAAGTCTCATCTGAGACAAGGCAAGTCCCTTCCGCCTATGACCCTGTAAAATCAAAAGCAAGTTAGTTACATGCTAGAGACAATGAGAGTACAGGTATTAGGTAAATACAGCCACTCCAAATAGGAGAAATTAGCCAAAACAAAGGGGTTACAGGGTCTGTGCAAATCCAAAATAAAATGGGGCAGTCAAATTTTAAAGCTACAAAATTATCTCCTTTGACTCCGGGTCTCATATCCAGGTCACACTGATTCAAGAGGTAGGTTCCCATAGTCTTGGCCAGCTCCACCCCTGTGGCTTTGCAGGGTACAGTCTCCCTCCCAGCTGCTTTCATAGGCTGGCATTGAGTGTCTGCAGCTTTTCCAGGTGGACAGTCTAAGCTGTCAGTGTATCTACCATTGTGGGGCCTGTAGGATGGTGGTTCTCTTCTCACAGCTCCACTAGGCAATGCCTGAGTAGTGACTCTGCGTGGGGGCTCCAACCCCACATTTTTCTTCTGCACTTCCCTAGCAGAGGTTCTCCACGAAGGACCTGCCTCTGTAGCAAACTTTTGCTTGGGCATCCAGGCGCTTCCATACATCTTCTGAAATATAGGTGGAGATTCCCAAACCTCAATTCTTGACTTGTGTGCACTCACAGGCTCAACACCATGTGGAAGCTGCCAAGGCTTAAGCCTTCCACCCTCTAAGGTCACAGCCCAAGCTGTATGTTGGCCCCTTTCAGCCACAGCTGGAGCAGCTGGGACACAAGGCACCAAGTCCCTAGGTTGCACAAAGCACGGGGACTCTGGGCCTGGCTGACAAAACCACTTTTTCCTCTTGGGCTTCCTGGCCAGTGATTAGAGGGGCTTCTGTGAAAGTCTCTGACATGGCCTGGAGACATTTTCTTCGTGGTCTTGGGGATTAACATAAGGCTCCTTGCTACTTATGCAAATTTCTGTAGCCAGCTTGAATTTCTCCCCAGAAAATGGGTTTTTCTTTTATTTTACATTGTGACTACAAATTTCCCAAACTTTCATGCTGTACTTCCCTTATAAAACTGAATGCCTTTAACTGTATCCAAGTCATCTCTTGAATGCTTTGCTGCTTAGAAATTTCTTCCAGCAAATACCCTAAATCATCTTTCTCAAGTTCAAAGTTCCACAAATCTCTAGGGCAGGGGCAAAATGCCACCAGTCTCTTTGCTAAAACATAACAAGAGTCACCTTTACTCCAGTTCCCAACAACTTCCTTATCTCCATGTGAGACCACCTCAGCCTGGACCTTATTGTCCATATTCCCATTAGCATTTTGGGCAAAGCCATTCAACAAGTCTCTAGGAAGTTCCAAACCTTGCCACATTTTTCTGTCTTCTTTTGGACCCTACAAACTCTTCCAACCTCTGCCTGTTACCAGTTCCAAAGTTGCTTCCACATTTTTGGTATCTTTTCAGCAACACCCCACTCCCAGTACCAATTTACTGTATTATTTCATTTTCACACTGCTGATAAAGACATACCCAAGCCTGGGAAGCAAAAAATGTTTAATGGACTTACAGTTCCACATGGCTGGGGAGGCCTCAGAATCATGGTGGGAGGCGAAAGGAACTTCTTGCATGGCAGCAGGAAGAGAAAATGAGGAAGAAGCAAAAGTGGAAACCCCTGATAAGCTCATCAGATCTTGTGAGACTTATTCACTATCATGAGAATAGCAAGGAAAAGACTAGCCCCATGATCAATTACCTCCCCTGGGTAACCTCCCATAACACATGGGAATTCTGGGAGATACAATTCAAGTTGAGTTTTGGGTGGGGACACAGCCATATCAAGACCACTGTTTGCGAGTATGCAAGAACAGCTTGTATAAACTCTTGGACTTATTTTTCTTGCTCTACTTTACTCAGATAAGTTCTACAAAAAGAATATGATTTCTATAGGTCAAAAAGGTCAAAAGCATTAGGATTCATCGGGCTAGTAAGTACACTGAAATATAAGATTTCTTGAGTACTGACAACTTTTTTCAATATTGAAACAAATGTGAATAAACAATCACACATGCTTTTTTAGTCCATTTTCATGCTGCTAATAAAGACATACCCAAGACTGGGTAATTTATACAGGAAAGAGGATGAATGGACTCACAGTTCCACATGGCTGGGGAGGCTTCACAACTATGGCAGAAGGCAAGAAGGAGCAAGTTACATCTTATATGAATGGCAGCAAGTGAAGAGAGAGCTTTGGGCAGGGAAACTCCCCCTTATAAAAACATATGATCTCATGAGACTTTTCACTATCATAAGACCAGCATGGGAAATACCTGCCCCCATGATTCAATTACCACCCACAGGGTCCCTCCCACAACACATGGTAATTTTAGGAGCTACAGTTCATGAGATTCGGGTGGGGACACAGCCAAACCACATCACATGCAAATTAATCTTTATAATTTTTATGATTTAGAATTATATCACTAATAATGTTACATGCTCCTTATGGATAATCGGAAAATATACTATAGGCAAAATTTAATAACTTAAATCACTCATAATATTACCAACTAGAGATAACATTTTAGTGTATATTTGCAATAGACTGAATGATTATATCCCCCTAAAATTCAAAGTTTGAAATCCTATCCCCCAAGGTGATGGTGTGAGGAGATGGGGCCTTTATGAAGTCTTTATAAAATTATATTAGTGCTTTTATAAAAGGAACCCTAGAGACATCCATCGCCCCTTCCACCACATGAGGATGCAATGAGAAGCTGCCATTTGTGATCTAGAAAACAGGCCCTCAAGACACTGAATCTGCCTAGACTTTGATCTTGGACTTTCCACTCCCTAGAACTGTGAGAGACAAATTTATGCTGTCTATGAGCTGCCCAGTTTATGGTATGTTATTATAGCAGCCTGAATAGACTAAGATAATATTTTTTTCAATGTTTTGAAATATAATTTAAAACTGTCACCACAAAGTGTTGTTTTCTTTAACCTCATTCTTGCTCCTCTTTTTCTCTTTGAGTAAAAATGTCTGTGCCACATGAAAAGATAAAAAAAAATGCAGGTAAGAAAATCATGTTCCATGATTGATGATAGAACATAAAGCATTTTTTAAGCCCCCAAATTGTGATAACACTTTTGGAAATGATATTTGATAATTACTCATCAGAAACTTCCTAGGGATAGGAACCAATCAAAAGTCCATGCACTTAGTTTACTGTCTAGTCAAATTCGATTCAATAAGGTTTTGGAAAACCTTTCTGAAATTAATTGCTCTAAGTCTTTTCTACTTTAAACCCATCAAAATGATGACGGTGATGATAGTAATTTTACCAGGCAATAAATGTAAACCATGGTTTGTTTATTTTACTTATAAATAATAAATGCCTTCCTTTGTAATATAATTGTCAGTATGGGGCCGTTTATTACTAAGCACTGAGATACAAAAGTTTTGTGAGCCAAAAGCAAAACAATCTGTGTGCTCGGCTGGTCAAATTACTCTTGAACATTCAATCGATTTCCTTAAATTTCAGAAAGCTTGATGAGTTATTGGAGTTACCAGAATCATAAAATGAACACATCCATCCAATTGCAAATACAATTTAAAAATAGAACCCTATCTTCACTTCACAAACCTCATGTCCCTTCTCAGTAATTAATAACCTTACAACACTTTTCCGTTCTTCAGTTGTACTCTGACATCTGACACCAAAAATTAGTTCTGAACTTTATGTCAATGGAATCTAACATGTATTTTCTTCTTCTTTTTCTCATATTATATGTGTGAGTTTCATCCAAATTGCTCTACATAGCAGTAGCCTATTCAATTTTATTTCTGAGTAGCATTTGCTCATATAAATCGACATATTAATTCCAGTATGAATATGCTGCTGTAAATATTCTAGTATATGTCATTTGACCCACACATGCACTCATTCTTTTGAGTATTTAGTTAAGAGTAAAATTGTTGAATCATAGGTTATGTTATATGCTCAAATTAGTAGATTCTGACAAAAAGTTTTCCAAACTAGTTGTACTAACTTACACCCCCAACAGCAGTACAAGAAGGTCTTAGTTGCTTGACATATTTACAAGATTTTTGGCAGTATTTTAACTTTATTTCTAAAAATACATTGTCAGTATTTTTAAAGCTTAGTGATTATCATGACTGTATTTCATTTGAATTTTAATGATCATTTCCTGATAACTATCTGGGTTGAGAATGCTTTCACGTTTGTTGGCCATTTTGTTGTTTTTGTAAAGTGTCTGTTCATATATTTTTCTGTTTTTCTATTGGGGTGTCAATCTTTTTTCATAATGATCTGGAAAAAGAGATTATTGTGGATTGTATGGTTTGCAAATATCTTCTCCCATGACACACCTTGACTTTTCACTGGTTTAATGGTGGCTCTTTATGAACAGATTTTCCTAACTTCAATGTAGTTCAGTTAATAAGTCATAATTTTTATATGTTTTATGCTTCGTATGTCCTGTTTAAGAAATTTTCAGACATCCCCAAATCAAGAAGGTTTTTTGTATACGTTGTGTTGTAAGTGCATTATTATTTCTTTTTTATATTTAGATGTATAATTCTCCTGCAATTAACTTTCGTATATAATATAAATAATGGGTAATATTTAAAACTTTTTTTCTTTTCACATGTCCAGTTTATCCAGGCTTTTTTTTTTTTTTTTTTTTTTTAAGAATTTACTTGATCCACTGCCTGGCAGTACCACCCTTATCATAAATCTAATGTTTATAAATTTGTTGGTTTATCATTAGAATATATTCCATCCTATTGGACAACCTGACTGTCCTTATCGAAAAATATTGAAAAATATTTTCAAATAATGTGGTTTTTCAATAAAACTTGCTATCCAGTAGCATGTATCTCTAATTTTGTTCTCCTTTAAGAATGTATTTACTATCCTTAGCTCTTTATATTTCCATATAAATTTTAGAAATTGTATGTTAGTTTTCACCAAAAGATCTGCTAAAATTTTGAATGAGACTGCATTAAATTCTACATCAATTCTGAGATTTTTTTTTTTTTTTTTTTTTTTACCATATTGAATCTTTCATTTCATGAACAAGGTACTCCGCCAGGTAAAGCCAAAAAATGTCACCTGGGCTAATTTTCTGGGCCATCACCCTTCCTCCACTGTGTACTAAAAGTTATTCCATCACAGGCATTTGTTCTTATGGTCTTATGGTCTTATGGTCAGGACTGAAAATATAAAATGCTAAAACTGAGCATATTCAGCCTCTGTTCAATATAATTGTGTTTTTAAGAAAACTTACAAGGGCAAACATCAAGTTACAAAATCTGTCATTTCAGTGGGTTAAAGGCTAAGAGAGTTTCAGATTTGCAATAACATAGTAATTTTCCCTGTTTTAATTTCAAATGTGAAAGGTATTTGTATAGTTCAAAATGTTGAACTATAAAAAGCAAACATCACTATTAGGTAATCAGTTCTCTGATTACACAAAGCTTTTGCTCAGGAATTATGGACTCAATTTTTCTACCATCATAAGCAATACAATGTTAGCATAGTGCCTCCTATCAACTCTGTTATCCATTGAAATGATAAACACAGACAAAGTCATTGGGACAAAGAAACTTTGTTTCAAATGAAACATTTTTCTTAACATATTGTTAGCTTTTGATCTTGAAGTATTATTTCATGCATATATTCAACAAATATTTATTGACTACTTACACCAATTCTAGCAACATGTCATAAAATAAAAACATGGTTACTAGTTTGTCTGGGAAGATAAACTTCACAGATATGAACTTTATAAACATGAAAAAAATAACAAATCATGGTTTCCTTTGATTAAGTCACCTCACATTAGTCTTCTCCTTTTTTATTATTAAGGCTGCTTTTACCACCATGGAAGTATGTTGTAATCATGCTTACCTCTATACTTGTACACAATGCCTCTCATTTCTACTTCCAAAAACAAAAAAAATAATCCCACCATCATGTCTGAAATACTGAGTTCAACGAATCCACTTACAAGCATCCTCTTTGCTGAGCTTCATTTCCCCATAACCACATACCAGAATGACCTCATTATATTTACCTGTAGCCTTGCCTACATAATACAATTTCTATGTGAGTGCATAAGAAAACTCTATAAACCAGAAACACAGAATTGAATATGGACACTTTTTATCCTCTCATTCCAATACTACCACACTAATGGTTTTCACCTTCACCATTACTACTTTTTATCACAGAGTGATATGTATGTAAACAGAAATGGATACAAAAACTAGAGAAAGTCTTGACACCATGCTTTTTTAGCTTCTGGTTCTCATTCCTTCCAACATTCAAACTGCATTTTCATTCATGGACACTGGGAGACACCTCAGTCTTTGACACAGACTAGCTAAGGATGATTTCTGTTATTTAAAATCAAATAATTCTACCTACTCTATGTTTCAGATATATTGAACTATAGTTTTTATCTATGACCACTGTTTTTATACAAATGCATTATAGCACCTATAAAAGAGTTGTATTTTTCTTTGTTCAGATTCTCTATCCATCATAAAATTCTACTGAATTTCTTGAGGAAAATGATTAAGTCTGATTAATTTCTGTGGCTTCAGCATATGCCACAGAGTTCAGTAAACATTTGTTTAATTGATGAATGAGTGGATAAATGTATACCCACTCAATTTAAACTATTTTTACTGTAATTTTTCTGATGTTTTTATAATGTTTTATTCCATTATTTGCATAAAGAATTTGTATCATCTGTTTTCCTCATCAAATAATATCTTGAAACATTTTTCCTTTCATTATATTTCCTCATCTCTCTTTTCACTTCTTGGGCAAATACGAGTACAAAATATTTCCATCTTTCACAGGGATTCAAACAGTGTTATACACAGAGGAAATAAACATATGGAATTTATCAAATAATTCTTGGATAATTAGATAAGAATCACAGGATTGAAAACTACATAAGTACATAGTCATATTTTAGTTATGTTATAAACACTTGAATGGATTCCATAAAGTGCCTTGTCTAAGGAAACAGAGCTTATTCATAGGGTTGAGCTAAGATCAATAATCAGCCAAACTCAACAATTATAATCAGCTGCATGAGGGCAAAATATAGGTTTTCTTATAATGTTATTTTTAGTTGGTAGCTATGCTTTACACTTTAACTTGTGCTTCATGTAAGTTATGCTTGAAACTTAATTTATGGCTTGATAGGTGACATGGTTTGGCTGTTCCCACTCAAATCTCATCTTGAATTACATGTTGTAGGAGCAACTCAATGGGAGGTAATTAATCATGGGGGCAGGTCTTTCCCATGCTGTTCTCATGATAGTGAATAAGTGTCATGAGATCTGATGGTACTATAAGGTAAAGTTTCCCTGCACAAGCTCTCTCTCTTTGCCTACTGTCATCCATGTAAGACATGATTTGCTCCTCCTTGCCTTCTGCCATGATTATGAGGCCTCCTCAGCTATGTGAAACTGTAAGTCCACTAAACCTCTCTTTCTTTTGTAAATTGTGCAGTCTCTGGTATATCTTTATCAACAGCATGAAAACAACTAATACAGTAAATTAGTATTAGTTGGTAGTAGACTGGGGCACTGCTAAAAAGGTACCCAAAAATGTTGAAGCATCTTTGGAACTGGGTAACAAGCAGAGGCTGGAACAGTTTGTAGGGCTCAGAAGAAGACAGAAAAATGTGGGAAAGTTTGGAACTTCCTAGAGACTTGCAGAATGGCTTTGATCAAAATGCCAATAATAATATGGACAATGAAATATAGGCTGAGGTGGTACCAGATAGAGATGAGGAACTTCTTGGGAACTGGAGCAAAGGTGATTCTTATTACGTTTTAGCAAAGAGAATGGTGGCATTTTGCCCCTTCCCAAGAGATCTGTGGAACTTTGAACTTAAGAGAGATTATTTAGGGTATCTGTTGGAAGAAATTTCTAAGCAGCAAAGCATTCAAGAGGTGACTTGGGTGCTATTAAAGGCCTTCAGTTTAAAAGGGAAACAGAGCATAAAAGTTTGGAAAATTTACAGCCTGACAATGTGATAGAAAAGAAAATCCCATTTTCTGAGGAGAAATTCAAACCAGGTGCAGAAATTTGCATAAGTAACAAGAAGCCAAATGTTAATCCCCAAGACAATCAGGAAAATGTCTCCAGGGTGTATCAGAGGTCTTCATAGCAGCCTCTCCCATCACAGGCCCAGAGGCCTAGGAGGAAAAATGGTTTCCTGGACCAGCCCCATGGTCTGTGACTATGTGCAGCCTAGGTACTTGGTGCCCTGAGTTGCAGCTGCTCTAGCTGTGGCTGAAAGGGGCCAATGCAGAGCTTGAGCTGTGGCTTCAGAGGGTGCAAGCCTCAAGCCTTGGCAGCTTCCACATGGTATTGAGCCTGAGAGTGCACAGAAGTCAAGAAATGGGGTTTGGGAATCTCTGCCTAGATTTCAGAAGATGTATGAAAATGCCTGGATATCCAGGAAGAAGTTTGCTGCAGGGGCGGGACTCTCATGGAGAACCTCTGCTAGGGCAGTGTGGAAGGGAAATGTTGGATGGGAACCCCACACAGAGTCCCCACTGGGACATGGTACCCTGGGTCCCAGCTGCTTCAGCTCCAGCTGTGGCTAACAGGGCCAATGTACAGCTCAGACTGCTATACTTCACAGGGTGCAAGCCCCAAGCCTTGGCAGTTTACATGTGGTGTTGGGCCTGTGGGTACACAGAAGTCAAGAATTGAGGTTTGAGAACCTCAGCCTAGATTTCAGAGGATGTATGGCAATGCCTTGATGTCCAGACAGAAGATTTCTGCAGGGATAGGGTCCTCATGGAGAACCTCTGTTAGAGGACTGTAAAAAGGAAATGTGGGGTTGGAGCCCCACACAGAGTCTCCACTTGGGTACTGCCTAGTGGAGCTGTGAGAAGAGGGTCACTGTCCTCCAGACCCCAGAATGGTAGGTTCACTGACAGCTTGCACTGTGCATCTGGAAAAGCCACAGACACTCATCACCAGCCCATAAAACCAGCTGGGAGAGAGGCTGTACCCTGAAAGCCAGAGAGGCAGAGGTGCTCAAGATCACGGGAATCCACCTGTTGCATCAGTGTGACCTGCATGTGAGACATAGAGTCAAAGGAGGTCATTTAGAGCTTTAAGATTTGACTGCCCTGATGGATTTTGGACTTAGGGGGGCTGAAGCCCCTTTGTTTTGTACAATTTTTCCCATTTGGAATGGTTGTATTTACCCAATACCTGTACCCCACTGTATCTAGGAAGTAACTAACTTGCTTTTGATTTTACAGGCTCATAGGCAGAAGGCACTCCAATGTCTCAGATGAGACTTTGGACTGTGGACTTTTGAGTTAATGCTGAAATGACTTAATACTTTGGGGGACTGTTGGGAAGGCATGATTGGTTTTGAAATGTGAGAACACGAGATTTGGAAGGGGCCTGGGGCAGATGGTATGGTTTGGCTGTGTCCCCACCCAAATCTCAACTTGAATTCCCACATGTTATGGGAGGGGCCCAGTGGGAAGTAATTGAATCATGAGAATAGGTCTTTCCCATGCCATTCTCATGATAGTGAGTAAGCCTCATGACATCTGATCACTGTATAAGGGGGAGTTTCCCTACACAAGCTCTTTTTCTCTTTGCTTGCTGCTGTCCATGTAAGACGTGACTTGGTCCTCCGTGCTTTGTGCCATGATTGTGAGGCCTCTGCAGCCACATGAAACTGTAAGTCCATTAAGCCTCTCTTTCTTTTGTAAATTGTGCAGTCTCAGGTATGTCTTTATTAGCAGCCTGAAAATGGACTAATACAATAGGAAACATGAAGTTAAGCTGCTCTTGTTCTGGAAAAGGAGGGAGATGGTGAATATCCCACAGTGAATTGTCTCAACTAACACAAAAGAAGAGAGCAAAAAGAAAGCAGAGCTTATAAAAGGAGGAACTCAGATAACTAAAATATGTAAAAAATAAATTAATTAATTAAAATCAAGAAATAATTCTCTCTTAAAAGGATTAAAAATCACAGGTAATGTGTTCATAAGTAGTTCATGGAGATTTGGACATTGTCAAGCACTGATTATTAATACTAGTTTGAGCTAGGAGAGATTCAAAGGGACCTGAGGTTGCTGCTTACAATAAATTGAAATAAATTTCCTATATATTCTTCACAACTTATAAATGAGCATAGTCCTGCAGGTCAAATATGAGAAAACATTTGGTCAGGCATAAAAAAAATCAAATTGCAAGCATGAACAGTTTTCAACAATAATTGAAAACACAATTTACAAATGTAACAATCCTTTGGGCTACTGATGCTTGCTGCCAAATTATGTATCATTTGTATAGATCTCATTTTTTTATTGGAAGATATTTTTTAGTGTTGATTTTTACATGATAGAAGACAGATTTGTGGGTAAAGTTTAATTATTTAAAGAAGTGTTAGAAAGGGATAAATACTTAAAAAATAAGCTATCCAATGTGTCATGTGGGCCTTACGAATATCTTAAAATGCACATTTGGAAGACCATGAATAAAAGATTGGGGACAAGCATGATCAAAGGAATTTTACACTGAAATTTCCTATGAGAGCCTTATGTTTTCCTTTACACTCAATATTCTTCATATATCTGCTATTTACAGCTGTGGGATATTTTCAATGTTTGTTATTTGACCCTTCTTCTGGTTGCCACATTGTCAGCTATACTATTAACTACTACTACTAAATGACCTTACATGCCCCCAATAAAACATAAAAAAATGAAATATTCTGTCACTTCTCACCTCATTGTGCTTCTCCATTAATGTCTGCTACGATGAATGTGGTTCTTCTGCTTTTCTTTTATCCTGCCTTCACAGTCATACAACCTGGTTCATCATGTTTCCTTGGGGCTCAACCCAGGATCTGGAACAGAGCACATGAATATAACAAATATTATGAATCCTCAGATTAAGATGATAAGCTCGAGATTTAGATTAGATTAGATTAAGATGATAAACTCTTCCTTCAGCACAAATTCCTTTAAAAATAAGAAAATGGAAGATAAACAAAAATAAATAACATTTTATAACACTATTGGAAAAAAAGAAAGAGTGCTATCAGAGGAACAGAAAATGTGTAGATTACTGGAAAGATAGAAATTTAATAGATTGCTTTCAGTTTTGGCAACATGGCTGACTAAGCTAATGTGGAATTCCTTAGAATTAACTGGACTCCTATGTTTCACCATATATAAAAATTAACTCAAGATGGATAAGGAATTAAATATAAGACCTCAAGCTATAAAAATTCTCAAAAAAAAAAAAAAAAAAAAAAACCTAGGAAATACCATATCGAATTGGCCTTGGCAAAGAATCAATGACTAAGTCCCCAAAAGCACTTGCAACAAAAACAAAAGCTGACAAGCAGGACCTAAACTAAAGAGTTTCTGCATAGCAAAAGAAACTATCAACAGAGTAAACAGGCAACCTACAGAACGGGAGAAAATATTAGCAAACTATGCATCCAACAAAAGTCTAATATCCAGAATCTATAAGAAACTTAAACAATTTGACAAACAAAAAACAAAGAACCCCATTAAAAAATGGTCAAAGGACATGAACAGACATTTCTCAAAAGAAGACATAATTGCAGTCAACAAATACGTGAAAAGAAGGCTACACATCGTGAATTATTACAGAAATGCAAATCAAAACCACAATGAGAACCATCTTACACTGGTCAGAAAGGCTATTATTAAAAACTCAAAAAATAACAGATGTTGGTGATGCTGCAGAGATAAAGGAATGCCTATATACTGTGGCTGGGAATGTAAGTTAGTTCAGACACTGTGGGAAGTAGTTTGAAGATTTCTCAAACAACTTAAAACAGAACCACTATTTGGCCCAGCAATCCCATTAGTTGGTATATACCAAAAGGAAAATAAATAATTCTGCCAAAAAGACACATGCACTCACATGTTCATTATAGTATTATTCATAATAGCAAAGACATGGAATTAACCTAGATGCCTATCAATTGTGGACTAGATAACAAAAATATAGTGTGTATATATATACACACACACATACCAGGAAATGCTACACAGCCATAAATAGAAAGAAGTCATGTCCTTTGCAGCAATATGCATGCAGCTAGAGGTCATTATCCTAAATGAATTAATGCATGAACAGAAAACAAAATACTGCATGTTCTCACTTATAAGTGAGAGTTAGACATTGAGTACACATGGTCATAAAGACAGGAACAGTAGAAAGTGGTAACTACCAGAGAGGGGAGTGTGGGAGACAAAGGTTGAAAAACTGCCTATCACTACCTATCAGGTACTATGCTGTCTATCTGAGTGATGGGATCATTCATACCACAAACCTCAGTGACATGCAGTTTGCCCACAAACCTGCACATGTACTCCCTGAACATAAAAGTTGAAATATATATGGTATATATAGAGAGACACAATCATTATAATATATATATTTATATAATATATAATATGTAATATTTATAAAATATATATTATATATTATAGATGTGTATAAGAGACAGATCGAGACCATCCTGGCTAACATGGTGAAACCCCGTCTCTACTAAAAATACAAAAAATTAGCCGGGCGTGGTGGCGGGCGCCTGTAGTCCCAGCTATTATACACATCTAGATGTGTATAAGAGACAGATCGAGACCATCCTGGCTAACACGGTGAAACCCCGTCTCTACTAAAAACAAAAAAATTAGCTGGGCATGGTGGCTCATGCCTGTAATCCCAGCACTTTGGGACGCCAAGGTGGATGGATCACGAGGACAGATCGAGACCATCCTGGCCAACACTGTGAAACCCTGTCTCTATTAAAAATTAAAAAATTAGCTGGGCATGGTGGCGTGCGCCTATAGTTCCAGCTACTTGGGAGGCTGAGGCAGGAGAATTGCTTGAACCCAGGAGGTGGAGGTTGCAGTGACCCGAGATCAAGACATTGCACTCCAGCCTGGGCAACAAGAGCAAGACTCTATCTCAAAAAAAAAAAAGAAAGAAAATTATATACGTCCATAGCTCAGATAGCTCAGCTCAAAAAACTAAACAAAACAAAACAAAACAAAACAAAACAAAACAAAAAAAAGAAAGAAAGAGGAATTGCCAAGTGCTAGAATAAAAGAAGACACTGCTAACAAGAAAGAGTTCATCTTTTTTTCCCTGATTATTAAATCAATGCACAGGGATTTTAAGAAAATATTATGAAACAATATAATACAGTGATTGAAAAATCCCTATTATTCCTGGTCATCAGAAATAAATTCTTTTGGCAGTTTTGGAAATATTCTATTTGATCTTATTCTTTCCTGTATTTGGTAACATTTCTATTTATTTACTCACATACAATAATGCATGATTTATAATTCCGGATATGTAAAATTTATAAATAGACAAAACCTAACCTATTTACGAAAACTGAAAACTGATTCCAAAAATAGCTCATGCAATGTATACTTCTTTGCAACTTACTTTTTTCACTTAGTAACTCTTGGATTTCTTATATATCTGTCCCTATGGAACTACCTGATTATTTTAATGGTTATTTAATATTTGTAGGAAAGATTAGAAATTAACTTTTCGTTTAATTTAAAATTCACGATAGATTTCATGTGCAATACTTTCACTGGCCAAATTAGAGTTCATGTTCCAAAAATTATTCAGCAACACATTTCTCATTTTCATATAATTACATTTATCGCTTCAGTTATCTCTTGTGAAGTTTTCAAGTGAAACAACTTCTTGGAAGGCATATTTAAAAATTTAAATTTTATATACTTTAAATTTCTTTTTAAAATAAACCTTTTATCAAAGTAAAATACACATGCACAAGAGTACCTAAATTGTAATTGTTCAGTGAAGTGAATTTTTGTAACTTTTAGGTTCGGGGTGTAAGTGCAGTTGTGTTCCATAGATGAACTTGTGTCATGGAGTCTGTTGTACAGATTATTGCTTCACCCAGGTATTAAGCCTAGTACTCATTAGTTATTTTTCCTGATTCCCTTTCTCCTCTCACCTTCCACCCTCTGAAAGGTCCCAGTGTGTGTTATTCCCCTCCATCTGTCCATATGTTCTTATTATTTAGCTCCCACTTATAAATGAGAACATGAAGTGATTTTTTACCATGTAAACATTATCATAAAAACTGTCATTCCTGTAAAGAAATAGAATATTACCAGCACCCTCAGAACTCCTACCCAGTTACCAGAAAGTTAACTATGAAAGTAAAAGTACTCAATTAGTCACGTCTGCAATCATTTTTAATTTGAACATCTGGGAACAGAAAGCAAAAGGAAGCTTCTGGCTGCATTTCTCTTTTGATATACATACATGAATTAATGAATAGCTTTTAAAATTGCCTGGAAGAATTACTCTCAGGGCTCACTATAAAGTAGGAGGAATCACAGTAGCCACAGAGAGAGAGAGAGATGCCAGACCCATGAGGAACAACCTATGATATAACACTTTAGAAGCAGGAATAGGCATGTAGTCTAATAATCTTCAAGCAGTTTTAGTAGATGCACTATCCTTCCAATGAAATTGTATTATATGTGTAGAAGATGAGATAGAGCATTCAGTTCAAGATGGTACATGGACTACACACATCTGTCTCTCATTACTTCTGGAATTACCTTAATTCCACAATTAAAGAATTAAAAAGGAAATGAAATCCAGCCATTTGGAAATCTTTTCTTTATCTGCACAATGTGAGAGCTGAACTAGATGTTCTCTAATATCCTATCTTGCTTTAATATTGAATTTTATTATTTTTCTAACACTATGATTTATATTCATATTGCTATGGAAAATAAGTGGGGATTACTTTATGTGAATAGGTAAAAGCATTGGTGACAAGGGAAAGGTGTGAGGATATATTGTGTTGAACCATTTTATGTGCATGGTCAAAAAAGTCTTATGAGTAAGCTTTTCACACAGTTTTAAAATCATAATTAAAAGCATTCATACTTACCTGATAATGAAAGTAAAATTTCTAATTTTCAAAGTAGCCCGAATCTATCTATCCATTTATCCATTAATTACTGAAAAAGAAATCTCAGTGTTGACCGTGTAGAGAACTTAACAACACAGATAGAGAGGTCAATTGCGAGAGAAATGAGGGGAAATGAGTGAGAAAGGGAGAGACAAAGAGAGAGATAACTTCCCTAAAATATATTTTAAGTATCTGTCAAATGCATTTATTCCAGTTCACAGTAGAAAGTGTCTCGCAATCTAAAAATCCTGTGTCATTCTCTGTCTCTTTTCCCAGTAATTTGTATACTCATTGCTCTATAGGAATTATATAATTTATTCATCATAAGGGCCAATGAAATAGCTTTTGCATTGTGAAGTTGAGTAAACTGGAAGAGTACTATCAAAAAAATGGCAGAATAAAACTTTTCCACATTTTTCCCACTGCAGAAACATACATTTGAACAATTATCCATGCACAAAAATACCTTTACAAGAGTTAAGGAATATAGGTGATAGATTACAGCACAAAAATAAGAAAAGACACATTGAAGAGGGCAGAAAGTACACACTGACATTACCTGTGTCACCCCTCCCCCAAGCCCTGGCAGCAGTATGGTAAGAAAGATTCTCCTTGTGGGGGATGGAGAGTAAAGTGAGCACTTCACTTTGCCAGGAACTCCATCTTGATGTCAGTCTAGCCCCAGTAGACCCAGTCTCCAGGCAAGCTCCTGCAGCCCCAGACTCCAGAGAGCACCCACAAACACAGACTGGAGGCCAGCCCCCATGGATACAGGTTTCAGCCTGCCCAGGCTCCAAGCTTGCTCCAGTAAACAGTGGCCCCCATTTAGTAGAACCAGGCTCCAGGCCTGCTCCAGTTAACAGTGGCTATAGCGTGCCAATATAGCCACTGCAGACCCAGGATCCAGGCCGGCCACATCAACAGACTGGCTCCCAAGTCCCAGACTCCAAACCAGCCTTCACGTTCCCATGTTCCAGGTCCACTCCAGCAGATTCAAGGTTTGGTCCACTTGATAGACCCCAATGCTGGTTTAGCCCTTGTGGTTCCAGGCTCCAGTACTGCCCTGCAGATCTTGGCTCCACGTTGGCCCCTGTGGACTGAGGACCCAGTCTCAACCTCTATAGATTCAGGCTCCAGGTCAGCCCCAATTGACTCAGGATTCAGGCCCAATTCTGTAGGCCTAGTCTTCAGGCCTACCCCCTTGGTTCCAGGCACTAAATCTATCTGCACAAACCCAGGTACTAGGCCAGTACCTGTGGACTCAGGACCAGGACCATCCCTGTGCCAGAGTGACCTCTATAGAGTCAGGTTCAAGTCCTATACCAACACCAGGTCAGTTCCTATGGATCCAGACCTCAGGCTAGCCCCCATGGACACAGATTCCAGGCTCGCCCATGCTGACCCAGCCAGAAGGCCTACCCCACTGGATACCAGAGCCTGACCAGCCCTAAACCAAGGCTTCAGACATGACCCCACAGACCCAGTTACCAGGCTAACTCCAGGGCATCCAGTCAACAGGACTGCTCACCTGCTGACCCAGATAGCAGGCCAGGCCGCCCAAGGACTTAGTAGCAAGCTTGCCTGCAGATCACATGAGATGGCCCACCAAGAATTACTTCACCAAGCTGACTGGTAAAGAACGTCTCCTGAGAAAGCCAATCTATAAAGTGACTACTTTTTCAAATGTGCAGACTTCAATGCAAGGCCACAAAGGTAATGAATAATCAGGGAACATGACACCACCAAAGGAAAAAAGTATGAATAATAACCCTATAGAAATGAATATCAATGAACATCCTGACAAAGAATTCAGAGCTGAATTACTCATCTTAAAGAAGCTGAGTGGCCCTCAAGAGAACACAGACAACTAAATAAAAACAGGAAAATAGTGCACAAATAAAACTAGAAGTTCAACAAAGAGAGAGAAAAAATAAAAAGAAACCACCAAACAAATTCTGCAGCTAAATATGACTGAACTGAAAATTTCCATAGGGAGCTTCAACAGCAGGCTGTATCAAGCAGAAGAAAGAATTAGTGAACTGAAAGACAGATTATTTGAGATTACCCAGGCAGAGAAATAAAAAGAAATAATAATGGAAAAGAGTGAAGACAGCCAATGGGACTTATGGGACATTATCAAGCAAGCCAATAAAAATATGGAATTCACAGACGTAGTAGTCAAACAGAAAGGGCAAATATCATATACGAAGTAATAATGACAGAAAACTTCCTAAGTCTGGAGACGAAAATGAATGTTTAGATCCATGAAGCCCAAAGATTTCCAAATAGATTAAATATCAAGGGATTTTTACCAGGACACATTATAATCAAACTCTCAAAAGTCAAAGACAAAGAAAGAATTTTGAAAGCAGCAAAAGAAAAGTCATCAAATACAAGGGAACATTCATAAGACTATCACGGATTACTCAGCAGAAACCCTGGAAGCCAGAAGAGAGTGGAATGATATGTACAAAGTACTGAAATTAGAAAAACAAACAAACAAACAAACAAACAAAAAACTGCCCACAAAGAAAACTACTACAAGAAAACATAGGAAAAAAGTCTTGACATTGGTCTGGGCAATAATATTTTGGACATGACACCAAAAGTATAGGCCACAAAAGCAAAAATAGGCAAACAGGATTGCATCAAATTAAACAGTTCTGCATGACAAAGGAAGCAATCAAAAGTGAAGAGACAACCTACAGAAGGGAAAAAAATGTTTGCAAATCATGTATCTGATAAGGGGCTAATATCCAAAATATATAAGATACCCAAACAACTCAATAGCAAGAAAACAATCCAACTTAAAAATGAGCAAATAACTTGAATAAACATTTCTCAAAAGAAGACATACAAATGGTCAACAGATATATTTTAAAATGTTCAATATACCTAGGCATCAAGGAAATGCAAATTGAAACCACAATGAGATACTACCTCACATCTGTTAGAATGGCTGTTGTCTAAAAGATAAATGATTTTTTAAAAAATAGCAAAAATGTGGATAAAAGGAAACCCTGGTACACTGTTCGTGGAAACTTAAATTGGTACATCTATTATGGAAAACAGTATAGAGGATAGCCAAATAATTAAAAATAGAATTATGCTATGATCCAGCAATTCCCATCCTGTGTATATACCTAAAGGAATTAAAAACAGTATGATGAAGAGATATCTGCACTTCCATGTTTACTGCAACATTATTCACAATATCCAAGATTAGAAATTAACCCAAGTTTCCATCAAGGGATAAATGGATAAAGCAAATGCAGTATATATACACAATAGAACATTCTTTAGTTTTTATTGAAAAAGAAATCTATGTTAGACAGCATGAACAAACGTGTTGGACATTATACTATGCGAAATAACCCAGGCACAGAAAGACAAATACTTCAAAATTATATTTATATGTGGAATCTAAAAATATCCAACTCATAGAAGCAAAGAGTAGCATGGTGGCTGCAAAGGGCTAGGGAAAGGAATGAGGAGAGTAAGAGATGCTGGTCAAAGGGTACAAAGTTTCAGTGAGACACGATGAATAAGTTGTGGAGATCGATTGTACAGTATGGTGACTATATTTAATAATGTATTGTATACTTGAAAATTGCTAAGAAAGTAGATCTTAAATGCTCTCACCAGAAAAAAATGATAACTATATTAGATGATAGATGCCTTAATTAGTCTGATTTAATCATTTCCCAAAGTATGCATATATCAAAACATCACATTGCATCCTGTAAATGCACAAAACTTTTATATGTCATTTATACTTTAATAAAACTGAGGGGAAAAGTTAAAAAGAAATTGAGGTATGATTTCCAGGATCATTAGAATGAATGGCAGAACTGAGGAGAAAATCCATGCTGTACTCCTGTGAAGGTCACATTTTTATCCTCTTTGATATGTTGTCTTTTGCATTCCCAGTCAACAGACCACTCCCAGTGATTACTGATGGGCAAAATGAGAATATTTCACAGGCGCTCTAGGAAATGATACGAAATGTCAATGGAATAATAATACTTATTTCTTTTTATTTATTTATTTATTTTGTGGTGGAGTCTCAGTCTGTTGCCCAGGTTGGAGTGCAATGGTGCAATCTTGGCTCACTGCAACCTCCGCCTCCCAGGTTCAAGTGATTCCCCTGCCTCAGCCTCCCAAGTAGCTGGGGTTACAGGCACATGCCACCACGCCCGGCTAATTTTTGTATTTTTAGTAGAGACAGGGCTTTACCATGTTGGTCAGGCTATTCTCAAACTCCTTATCTCATGATCCACCTGCCTCAGGCTCCCAAAGTCCTGGACCTCCACCTCCCGGGAACTCCTGACCCGCCCACCTCACCCTCCCAAAGTCCTGGGATTACAGGCGTGAGCCACCATGCCCAGCCAATAGCAATTATTTATAATTTAAAAGTAATCCTTCCTGTATTCTATTCTTTAAATATTCCTTTTTAACAAAACTGAATATTTATTTAGAATGAGGGAAATCACAAAAATTATGCATTTTAAAAACCTGACAACACAAACATCACAAAACGCCTGAAAAAATAACAAAATATTTTATAAATTGTTGTTATGGATCATCTGTTGCCATTTATCTACAATATATTTTTAAAGACTTTATATTTTTAGAACAGTTTTAGTTTATAGGAAAATTGAGAAGAAAGTACATAGAAATCCCATATAGCTCCCATCTCCACACATGCATATAGCCTTCCGCATTATTAATATCCCCCACCTGCGTGGTACATTTGTATAATTGATGAATCTACACTGACACATTATTGCCACCTAAAGTCTATAACTTACATAAGAATTTACTCTTGGTGTTATGCATTCTATGGGTTTGTATAATGGTGTGTATCCATTATAGTATCATACAGAATATTTTATTTTATTTAACTTTTTAAATACGTGTAGTTTTTGGTTACATGGGTAAGTTCCTTAGCGGTAATTTCTGAGATTTTGAGATTTTAGTGCATCCGTCACCTGAGCAGCGTACACTGTATCCAATGTGTAGCCTTTTATCCCTCACACTTTTCCCAACCTTTCCCCCGGGTCTTCAAAGTCCATTATATCATTCTTATGTCTTTGTGTCCTCATAGCTTAGCTACCACTTGTAAGTGAGAACATACAATATTTAGTTTTCCATTCCTGAGTTACTACTTCACTTAGTATAATGGCCTCCAGCTCCATCCAAGTTGCTGCAAAATATATTATTTCTTTCTTTTTTATGACTGAGTAGTATTCTATGGTGTACATATACCAAATTTTCTTTATCCACTAATTGGTTGATGGTCACTTAGATTGGTTCCATATCTCTGCAGTTGTTAATTGTGCTGCTATAAATATGCAGGTGCAGGTGTCTTTTTCACATAATGACTTCGTTTCTTTTGGGTAGATACCCAGTAGTGGGATTGCTGGATTGAATGGTAGTTCTGCTTTTAATTCTTTATGGAATCTCCATAGTATTTTCCACGGTGGTTGTACCAATTTACATTTCCACTAGCTATGTAAAAGTGTTCCCCTTTCAACACATCCATGCCAACATCTATTTTTTCTGACTTTTAAATTATGGTCATTCTTGCAGAAGTAAGGTGGTATCTCATTGTGGTTTTAATCTCCATTTCCCTGATGATTAGTGAGGTGGAGCATTTTTCATAAATTTGTTAGCTGTTTGTATGCCTTCTTTGAAAAACGTATATTTTCAAGTCGATTTGAAATGTCCTTTGTCCACTTTTTCATTAGATTATTTGCTTTTTTTTCTTGCTAATTTGTTTGAGTTCCTTGTAGCTTCTAGATACTAGTCCTTTGTTGGATGCATAGTTCATGAATATATTTTCCCACTCTGGGTTGTCCATTTATTCTGATGACTATTTCTTTTGCTGTGCATAAGCTTTTTAGTCACGTTTATTTATTTTTGTTTTGTTGAATTTGCTTTTGGAGTCTTAGTCATGAATTCTTTGCCTAAGCCAATGTCTAGAAGAGTGTTTTTGTTGTTGTTGTTGTTGTCATTTTCTGGAATTTTTATGGTTTCAGGTCCCAGATTTCAGACTGTTACCCATCTTGAGTTGATTTTTGTATAAGATAAGAGATAGGGATTCAGTTTCATTTTTCTACATGTAACTTGCAGGTTTTCCCAGTACCATTTATTGAATAGAGTGTCTTTCTCCCTAATTTACTTTTGTATGCTTTGTCAAAAATCAGTTGGCTGTATTTGGCTTTATTCTTGAGTTCTCTATTCTGCCTATTTTTATACCAGTACCATTCTGTTTTGATAACTATGGCCCTGTAGGATAATCTGAAGTCAGGTATGTGGGCTCCTTTTTGGTTCCATATGAATTTTAAAATTGGTTTTTCTAGTTCTGTAAAGAATGATGATGATATTTAGATAGAAATTACATGGAATCTGTAGATTGCTTTGGGCAGTACAGTCGTTTTCACAATACTGATTCTTCCCATCCATGAGCATGGGATTTGTTTCCATTTGTTTGTGTCATCTATGATTTCCTTCAGCAGTGTTTTGTAGTTTTCCTAATAGAAATCTTTTACCCCTTGGTTAAGTACATTTCTACATATTTTAGCTTTTTACAGCTGTTGTAAAAAAAAATAAAATTCTTGATTTGATTCTTGATCGTTGTTGTATAGCAGTAGTACTGATTTGTGTGCTTTGATTTTTATATCCTGAGGCTTTACTGGATTTGTTTATCAGATTTAGGAGCTTTTTGGATGAGTCTTTCGGGTTTTCTAGTTGTACAACCATATCACTGGTGAACAGCGACAGTTTGACTTGCTCTTTTCCAATTTGGATGCTCTTTCTTTCTCTTGTCTGATTGCTGTGAATAGGACTTCCAGTACTATGTTGAAGTAGTGAAAGTGGGCATCCTTATCTTGTTCTTGTTCTCAGGGGGAATGCTTTCAACTTTTCACCATTTGATATGATGTTTGCTGTGGGTTTGTCATATATGGTTTTTATTACTTTGAAGAAAGTCCCTTCTATACTTATTTTGTTGAGTCATTTTGATCATAAAGATTGCTGGATTTTATTGAATGCATATTCTGTATCCACTTAGACGATTACATATTTTTAAAATTCTGTTTATGTAGTGCATCACATTCATTGACTTAACATTTGTTAAACTATACCTGCATTCCTGGGATGAAACCCAGTTGATTATAATATATTACCTGTTTGATGTACTGTTGGATTCCGTTAGCCAGTATTTTGTTGAAGATTTTTGCATCTATGTTCATCGGAGTTACTGGTCTGTAGTTTTCCTTTTTTGTTATATTCTTTCTTGGTTTTGTTATTAGGGTGATACTGGCTTCATAGAATGATTTAGGAAGGATTCCCTCTTTGTCTATCTTTTGGAAAAGTGTCAATAATATTGGTACCATTTATTCTTTGAATGTCTGGTAGAATTCAGCTGTGAATCCATCTGGTCTGGGAATTTTTTGGTAGGCAATTTTTTAAATTACTGATTCAATCTCACTGCTTGTTTTTGTTCTGTTCAGGGTTTCTATTTCTTCCTGATTTAATCTAGGAGGATTGTATATTTCCAGGAATGTATCAATTTCCTCTAAATTTTCTAGTTTGTGTGCACAGAGGTGTTCATAGTAGTCTTGAATGATCTTTTGTATTTCTGTGGTATCAGTTGTAATATCTCCAGTTTCACTTCTAGTTGAGTTTATTTGTATCTTCTCTCTTCTTTTGCCGGTTAATCTTACTAATGGTCTATCAATTTTGTTTATCTTTTTGAAGAACTAGCTTTTTGTTTCATTTATCTTTTGTATTTTTTGTTTCAATTAGTTTTATGTAGTTCTGCTCTGACCCTTTTTTTTGGGGGGGGGGAGGGTTTGGGTTTAGCTTGTCCTTGTTTCTCTAGTTCCTTGAAGTGTGACATTAGATTGTCAATTTGTACTCTTTCAGATTTTTTAATGTAGGCTTTTAACATTATAAACTTTCCTCTTAGCACCACTTTTGCTGTATTCCAGAGGTTTTGATAAGTTGTGTCACTATTATCATTCATTTCAAAGAATTTTTAAATTTCATACTGATTTCATTGTTAACTCAAAAATCACACAGGCAGATTATTTAATTTCTATGTGTGTGTAGAATTTTGAAGGTTCCTTCTGGAGTTGATTTCCAGTTTTATTCCACTGTGGTCTGAGAAGATAAAACTTGATATGATTTTGATTGTCTTAAATTTATTGAGACTTGTTTTGTGGCCTATCATATGTTCTGCCTTGGAGAATGTTCCATGTGCTGATAAGAAGAATGTATATTCTGCAGTTTTGGGGAAGACTGTTCTATAAATATATTAAGTTCATTTTTTTAGGGTATAGTTTAAGTCCAATTGCTTCTTCATTGACTTTCTGTCTTGATGACCTGTCTAGTGCTGTCAGTGGAGTATTGAAGTCCCCACTATTATTGTGTTGCTGTCTATCTCATTTCTTGGGTCTAGTAGTAATTGATTTATAAATCTGTAAGCTCCAGTGTTAGGTGCATATAAATTTAGGATTGTAATGTCTTCTTGTTGGACTAATGTTTTTATCACTATATAATGTCCTTGTCTAGTTTTACTGTTGTTGCTTTAAAGTCTGTTTTGTCTTATAGAAGAATGGTTACTCCTGATAGCTTTTGGTTTCCATTTGCATGGAATATCTTTTTCCACCTGTTTACCTTAAATTTCTATGAGTCCTTTAGTGTTGGGTGAGTTTCCTGAAGAGAGCAGATATTTGGTGGGTGGTTTTTAAAAATCCATTCTGCCATTCTGTATCTTTTAAATGAAACATTTAGGCCATTTACATTTAACATTAATATTGAGATGTGAGATACTGTTCTATTCATCATGTTAGTTGTCATCTAGATACTTTTTTCTCTCTCTCTCATGGGGCTATTGTTTTATAGGCCCTGTGAGATTTTTACTTTAAGCGGGTTCTATTTTGGTGTATTTTGAGTTTTTGTTTCAAGATTTAGAACTTATTTCAGCATTTCTTGTAGTGCTGGTTTGGTAGTGGAAAATTCCCTTAGTATTTGTTTGTCTGAAAAATACTTTATCTTCCCTTCTTTAATGAATCTTAGTTTTGCTGAATACAAAATTCTTGACTGACAATTATTTTGTTTAAGGAGGCTAAAGATAGGACCTCATTTCCTACTGGCTTATAAGGTTTCTGCTGAAAAATCTGCTGTTACTCTGTTAGTTTTCCCTTTGTAGGTTACCTGAGGCTTTTGTCTCATAGCTCTAAAATTCCTTCCTTCATGTTGACTTTAGATAGCCTGATGACTATGTGCCTTGCTGATGATTTTTTTTTTTGCAATAAATTTTCCAGGGGTTTTTTGAGCTTCTTGTATTTGGATATCTACATCTCTAGCAAAGCCAGGAATGTTTTCCTCAATTATTCCTTCAAATAAGGTTTCTAAAGTTTTAGACTTCTCTTCTCCCTCAGGAATGCCAATATGTTTAGGTTTGGCTGTTTCACAGAATCCCATATTCCTTAGTGATTTTGTTCATTTTTATTGATTCTTTTTTCTTCATATTTGTCTGACTGGGTTAATTCAAAAGCCTTATCTTCGAGCTCTGAAATTTTTTATTCTACTTGTTCTAATCTATTGTTGAAACTTTCCACTTCATTTTATATTTCCCTAAGTGTATCTTTCATTTCCAGTTCTGATTGGTTTTTCCTTATGATATCAATTGCAGGGGTCCGACTCATAGACCCTGACCCAGTGATGGATGAGAGATGTATACCGACACAGATATTCTGCCTGTCGGTCTGACTAAGGGGCTCTGCCCTAAGTCTGAAGCATCACCTCAATAAGCCGGTGAAGAGTGCATTTATTTATTACAGATTAAATGACAAAGGCTTTGAATCAACACACTTGTGGGTAATTAATCTGGTTCTCCTCCCCTGAGAGAGCCATCCTGCCCACGAATAATCAAAGGTTAGTCTTAGGACCACATGAGTAAATGTTACTTAGATAAACTCCCTTACATTCCTTTGTACCTAATTTAAGCTATTTACTCAAGGCAAGGATTAGGCTGCCTTCAGCCAGATCTATCACCAAAGCTATGCAAACTTCCCAGCCTTCCAAAAGGTTTGTGTCTATATCCTACAACTTCATCTTACAATTTTTCCAATCACACTGACTGATCTCCTACAATCAATCTCTCTGGAAAATGTTTTATTCATATCCTGGATTGCTTTTTAAATTACTTTATGTTGACTTTCACCTTTCTCTGATATCTCCTTGAAAAACTTAATAATCAGCCTCTGGGCCAGGCACAGTGGCTCATGCCTGTAATCCCAGCACTTTGGGAGGCTGAGGTGGGTGGATCACAAGGTCAGGAGATTAAGACCATCCTGGCTAACACGGTGAAACCCCATCTCTACTAAAAATATAAAAAATTAGCCAGGTGTGGTGGCAGGCACCTGTAGTCTCAGCTGCTCAGGAGGCTGAGGCAGAAGAATGGCGTGAACCCAGGAGAAGTAGCTGGCAGTGAGCCGAGGTCATGCCACTGTACTCCCGTACTCCAGTGTGAGTGACAGAGTGAGACTCAGTCTCAAAAAAAAAAAAAAAAAAAAAAAAATTCAGCCTTCTGAGTTCTTTCTCTGGTATTTTAAAGGTTTCTTGTTGGTTTGGATCTATTGCTGGGGAGCTAGTGTGATTTTGTGGGGGCTCCTTCTCATTTGGGTAGACTATTTCTTTCAATTGGTCTTAAGTTTATTTTTGATTTTATTTTTTACTTCTATTTTCCCTCTTAAAAGAATCTGACTTTAATGTTTATAGATTTTGGTTTTTTTCCATTTGTTTTTGTTTTCAGATGGAGTCTTGCTCTTTCGCCCAGGCTGGAGTGCAGTGGTGCAATCTTGGCTCACTGCAAGCTCCGCCTCCCAGGTTCATGCCATTCTTCTGCCTCAGCCTCCCGAGTAGCTGGGACTACAGGCACCCGCCACCACGCCTGGCTAAATTTTTGTATTTTTAGTAGAGACGGGGTTTCACCATGTTAGCCAGGATGGTCTTGATCTTCTGACCTCGTGATCCACCCACCTCAACCTCCCAAAGTGCTGGGATTACAGGCGCGATCCGCCACACCCGGCCTAATGTTTTTAGGTTTTTATAGCGTACTTTGATTATTGATGCTTTTAGTAGTGAATACTCTGTTTGCGTTCCTTAGTTATAAAGACTCTTTGTGCACTGGCTTTCCCAGATGCTAGTAGTAGTAGTTAGGTACTTTGTGTGTGGGCCAGTTCACTGTCTCCAATGGAGTTGGAATGGCAGGGATCTCTTAAAGTATATCTCATTCTCTCACAATGTATACTTTATTTATTGATTTAATTTTTCTCCTGTATTTTATTTACTAAGTTTATTATTCAAGCTTCAGACCAGTAGAGGCAATATCCCCAGGAAAGCACCAGTTATAGCTAAAGCAGTTTGGTAGATGTAATACCCAATAGTGGGCAGAGGTCCCAGCCTTGGTGAAGATGGTCAGGGAGTTCTCAGTTAGATGTGCAGAGGCTTTATCATGGTGAAGGGTGGGAACCACCTCAGCTCCCCTGCCAGGCCAGCAGGAAATCTATCCACCTCACAGTCTCATTCCTGACCCAGTGTTCTGGGTATTCAGATCAGACAGGCACCTTTCTTCATCACAAGAAAAGGTAATGTTCCAAGTAGGGAAGAACTGTGGCTCTGCCTCTCGTGCAGGCCTGAATCTGGGGAATTCTCCTCCTGGGGGACTGCAATCACCCTGAATTATTCTAAGAAAGTTGTCTATAGGTACATCCACACTGCATTCCTGTAGAAGAAGCCCCAGCTGTGTGTGTGTGTATATATATATATACATACACAGTGGTATACCAGGAGGAACAAGGATCCCTTCCTCAAGACCCTTCATGATCATAGAGGCTGCCTGCATATTGGGGTAGAGCTGCAGACTTTCCCTACTGCACCCAGCACCACAATTGTGTCTCTGCTGTAAGAAACTTCCCACAGTGGAAAGATCTGGGATTCAAGGTTTGCTGTTTAGATTATTTTGTCTCACAGGCTGTTCCCTTGATGTGGTGCTCTTCCCCTTCTCCTAGGAATGGGACTTCCAAAGAGCCAGACTAAAGTGATTGCTATTGCTTTTCTTGAGTCTAGCCACCCAGTGGGGCAACCAGACTCTGGTCCAGTGCTGGGGAATGTCTGCAATAAATCCAGTGCTGTGACCTGTCTTCAACTTTCCCAGAAGTTAACACCAGCACCAGCTCTGATGGAGGTGGCAGGGGAGTGACATAGACTCTTTGAGATTCCTTGGTTATAGATAGGCTTAGTGTAATGGCTTTCACAAATGCTGGTTATACTAATAGTGAACTTGTCATGTGAACAGACTGAGGACTTCTGGTTAGTCAGGATGTTGCAGGCAGTGGTAATAGCTGAGGTCATGCAGCCATTTTCTTCTTCCTAGGGGCAGTGTTATTCTATCTGGAGATTCTGTAAAGGTCTTTGTTGATTAACCTTCAGTCAGAAGGTGATGCTTGCAAAACAGGACCAGCTGCAATAGTAGCAGTTGGATTAGAGCTTGCCCTAGGTTGCCTAGGGGAAATATTCTGGTTTCTCAGGTGATGGGCAGGGCTATCATGCTCCCAAAATTTTATGCCCTTTGTGTTAAATTACCAGGATGAGTGGAGAAATATCACCAGGTGAGGCCATGGTAAGGTGGGTCTGATCTCTGACTCACCTTGGGTAGGGCCGGTCATGGCCACAGTGAGGCACTGTAAGTGGTTCTCAAGCCACTTGTGTAATGTTCCAGAGGGGAGTATAACTGCCTCTCCTGCACAGAGAGTTTGCAAAGGGAATGCGGAGAAGCAGGCATCAGTAAGCCTCACCCAGCTCCCACGCAGTTTGCGAGGCTGGTCACACTCCTGCAGTGCTCTGCTAAAAGTGCTGGGTTTAGATCCAGGCAGTCTGTGCACAGAACTCAAACCTTCCCCAGGCCATAAGCTTCCCTGCAGAGATAGCAATCACAGCTTTCAAGCCATGCCCCATCTGACCACAATGCTTGGTGTCCAGCTCCTGCACTTGTGTCTGAAGCACACTTCCCACTCCACCTACCAGGCTGTGTTCAGAGGAGTTCATCCCCACTTGAGATTGTGAGATTATATCACAAAATTCAGTTGGGAGCTTCTTTCACACTATGACCCCTCCCTCCCTTGAGCTGGAAGGGGTCCCAGGGTGATTCGCACTGCTCCCTAAATCCATTCCTGCTCTGGGTAGGGTTAAGATCTTCTCCCATGGCTTGAAGCTTCAGAATCCCCACTGAGCCTATGTGCTTGGAGGCAGGCTCTCCCAACCTCACACTCCAAGAACTTACTGTTTTTCACCTGTCTCATGGAGTAAGCTGCAGCCTGCCATTTCTTTTACAAGGTCTGTGGATTCTTTTGGTTTTCCTGTTAAGCTCCTGAGTTGGTTCTTGGAAAAAATACTCACAGTGTGAATCTCTACCCACGATTCTGTCCTTCAAAATGGGAGGGCCACTAACAGTGTCTCCAATCTGCCATCTTTAAAAAGAATTTTATAATGGTATTTTAACTACCCTAAAAATCCTCTGTGCTCATTATATTCATCCCTCCCTCCCCCAACACCCTGGCAACCACTGATCTTTTTACTGTCTCCATAATTTTGACTTTTCCAAAATGTCATATAGTTAATATGTAGCATTTCACATTGGTTCTTTTCACTTAGTAATACGCATTTAAACTTCCTCCATGCTTTTTCATGGCTTAATCGCTCAACTTTGTATCACTGAATAATATTCTGTTGTCTGAATGTACTATAGTTGATTTATCCATTCATCTACCAAGGGACATCTTGAAGATTTCCAGTTTTTGCCAATTACAGATAAAACTGCTATAAACATCTGTGCACAGGTTTTTTGTGTGGACATAAGTTTTCAAGTCCTTTAGGTAAGTATCAAAGAGTACAAATTCTGGATCATATAATAAGAGCATATTTAGTTTTGTAAGAGGCTGTCATGTGATATGGAACATCTTTTCATATGTGAACACTCAATTTGAAAAGCTAAAAAGGTTGAGAAATTTTTCAAAATTAAAAACTACTAGCAATGAATGATGCTCAAACAATGAATATTTCTATATCAATTGCATTGTACTTTAAAATTTATTCAAAATAAAGATAGATCCAATAAGATAATTTTTATAATTAATCTATATTACAGTTTATAACACCTCTATAGTATGTAATCTTTATACTTATAAAGCTTGTTATCTAAATGTAATTTTAATAATCATAGGGATGTAAAATGGTACAACCTGTTTGGAAAACAGTTTGGAAGGTACCCTAGAGAAATGAAAGCATGTTTATACAAAGACTTGTACATAAGTATGCATAGCAGCTATATTTGTAATAAACAAAAGTGCAAGAAATCCAAATGTTCATAAACATGTAAATGGATAAACAGTGGCATATGCATATATACTATTCAGTAATTAAAACTAATGAGTTATTAATATATGCTACAAACTCAGATGGATTTCAAAATAACTATGCTGAGTAAAAGAAGCCTGACACACCCTGTCCCCCACCAAGAAAAGAGTACCTACTGTATGACTCCATTTATACAAATTCTAGGGAGTGCAATTTAAGGTACGGTGACAGAAAGCAAATCAGTGTTTGCCTAGGGATAGGAATGAGAGTAAAAGAAGATTACAAAGGTGTACAAGGAAACTTTTAGGGATGACGGATCCGTTCGTTATCTTGATTGTGGTGGTGGTGTCACAGATCTACGCAGATGTCACAAATTATCAGATTGTACACTTTAAGTATTCTGTCAATTATTCCACTTAAAAAAAACCTTTCCCAAACCACATTATCTATATTCCTTTTGTCTTTCTGGAACAGAATCTGAATATCTGAAACAAATATTTTATTTTTCTTCTCTTAATATTATCCTAGACAGTCTCAATGTACATATCCGAAGTAGTAAATACTGTTTTCTGCAAAAAATAAGAACACTTTAATATGCCAAAAATTTTTAATCTTTATCACATTATCCATCAACTAATCTTAACACAGATTCTGCTCTATTCTTAACATGCAATTTGTAGACCAGATGGATATGAAAAACAAGTATAATATTTTCCATGGAAATTTAACCCATTCTAATGACTCACTATGGAGAACAGGTGAGACAAGATATCTCATCATCTAAGATGCTCTGACCTCATACAACAGCTGCCTTTTTGATAAACTAATTGGCCTTTCCACTGTTTCTTATCAAAGAGCAGCAATGTCCTTCAGTCTTCCTCCTGAGCTCATTTCAAGTGCAGCTGAATAGAAAGTAATGACATTGAGAAAACAGGACTCCAAGAAGGTCACTCGAGTTCTACCACAAATTGTCAGTCTCTTGGTGAAAGTCCTTTAATATTTATGGGTCTTATTTTCCATATAGGCAAAATAAGGATAATCATATCTACTCCATACAACTTCACTGGTTTGATTTGATTTCAATGAAGGCATAGAAATATTAAAGTCTTTTTTCAGAGTTCATTCTTTTTCCTACAACACTACAAAGTGCTAGGCCATGCTGTACTATTTCTGGTAAGCTTACCATGGGTCTATTTTTACTCTCTTGCATTATAACTTATGTTCTCCCTCCACAGGTAATTGTTTCACACATTTAGATATTGTATTCTCTGTAATTTTTCCTTTAAAGACCACATATACTTCCTACTCTACTATCACTGCTGTACAGTTGAATTAAAGTCTAAGACTCAGACAGCCTATAATTCTGCTCCTATTTTTCAGTTTCCTAGGTTTTCCCTTGGATGCCTTGGTGCTATTCAAGTACAATATATCATGCATACGTTTTAAAACCAATGTATTATTCCTCATACCACTATGTCAATTCCTAAAACATAATTTCCAATTACCCACACTTAGCACCTTAGCACTAAGCATTGCACTATGCCCAAAGAAGAGCCTCAATAAATAACTATTGATTTTGTGCACTCTCTCTCCCTTTTGAGTGTCTCAGCATGACTCAAAACACCACATAACTTTGGATGTAGCTAAAATGATGTCTAGGGAAAGCTAAGAGTGAAAATCAAGAATGTCAGTGACTACAAGTTATGTTTATGGGACAGTCTCCACCAGTGAATGGAGATGCTGGAATATTGTGGCAGACTAGATATTTTACAGAGCTTGTGGGTACAGTTGTACAATGTTATATTCCCAGATAATGTTTACCAACTGCAACTGAGTTTTAAGCAGCTCACCCTCATCATCATAGAGTCCCAATAGTGATCACAAAGTAAATGATAGAGTTTGAGAGCAAAATTGAGAGATTTGGAGAGGTTTTCGGCTACAGCAATGGGAAAGAGGAAGCTGAAGAGACAGCATAAGTATCTTAGAACACAGTAAAAACAGGAACATAGTTGAGGACTCTGTTAATCTAGCAGGCTGCATAAATTTGCTAGTCCAAATGATTTTAAGACTATTTGTAAAACTGGCTTTAATGTACCTTAATACAGATTCATTAAGGAAATGGCTTGTTACTATTCATGTGTTTAATGATGATGGCATATTTCCTTAACTAGACACACAATTGATTGCTTTAAATATACAGCTCTCCAAAGCTATTTCTAGACTTTGTTGCATAAGGTAAGCTTATTTAATAGAAATGTTTCTATTCACTGGGAAGAGATGTCATTTAACCACCTCTAGTTTATAAAATAAAAAGAGAGAGCACACACTAAGTGTAAAAACAATGATTTTCTTATTCAAACTATGATTTTTTGGTGTCTTTATATTTCATTTTGGTTACTTAAGTGACAGATGTCAGTGCATTCATGGGAGATTACATAAAAATGAATTAGGGACAAGGGAAATGTTCAGAGACTTATCATGGCTAACATATTTTTTCTACATTGTAATTTTCTCCTTCTTGCCTTTATTATTGTGACTATCTCTATTAGCATGACTATCTTAGTTTAATTATTTTTATTACGCTACTGTGAAAGCAGTGTAGTGATGGTTTTAGTCCTGGTGACTCCATCAATAAGCCTGCAATAAGTAGTACACATTTAGCATATTAACATCCTTGATGTGTTATCTGGAACTGTCTCCCACATCTCATATATGCTTGCTTGAGAAAAGGTAATGCCGAAGAAAGGCACTGTCATGGAGTGAAAGAAACCTAGGTTAAGATTAAAAAGATATCGATTCTACTTCTTCTGCTATCTGAATAAGCTTGAGAAATCATTAAATACTATATAAGCTTGTTGTTCCCTTCCTGTAATGCAGAGATAACACTTTAACTATCTCACAGAGTTGTTGTAAGAATAAGATACATTCATTTCACCAAGTACTTATTCTCCTATGCTTACCATGAAGTCTGGTATTTAGTATGGCATAGAAGATATATAATATAAATAAAAAGATGTATTATGGCATCATATTAGGCCATTATTTTCCTCTAGGCATAAATTATGCCATCTAGGGATCTGGTAGTCATATTAATTCTTCCTGGTAGTATAGGACATTCAAGTTTGCGAATCGACAGCTCCTTTGTTGTCCCTATAGGACAAAAGAAGGTTGAAAGGTAAAATAAGGAAGAAAACACCAGACAAGTATAAACCAAGCAAAACAAAACAAAAAACTGATGTAGCAACATTAACATAAAGAAAGCTCATTTTATTTATTATCACTTTTACAACATGATGTTGTACACCTTAAGTCTAGACAATAAAACAATCATATATAGGTGTATATATGTGATTACATATGTATGCATGTATGTAATCATATATAGTATATGTATGCAATCATCTAATATATGTTCAATATAAATATATGTATATATTGATTACTACATACATTTATATGTATGTAATCATAAATATATATATAGATTATTACAATCAAACAAATTGATCATTTTCCATAGTCATCCTTTTTTGTGATAAGAGCTCCTAAAATCGACTCTCCTAGCAAATTTTCAGTAGACACTACAATATTTTAACTATACTCCTTGCACTATACATTAGGTCACTAGACTTATTCGTTCTACCTAATTGCAAATTTGTACCTTATTTCTCTCCATTTCCTTTCCCTTTTTGCCACTGTTAACCACCATTCTACTCTCTGTTTCTATTTATTTTACTTTTTGTTTTTTTTAGATTCCACATATAAGTGAGATCAGACAGTATTTTTCTCTCTGTGGCTGGCTTATTTCACTTAGCATAAAGTCTTCCCATTCCATCCACGATTTTGCAAATGACAGGATTTTCTTCTTTTTTTAAGACTGAATAATAATTTTTTTAATGTACACCACATTTTCTTTATCCATTCATCTGCTGATGAACACCTAGGTTGTTTCCATATCTTGGCCATTATGAATAATGCACATTAAAAGGTGAAAATGCAACTAGAAATTAAGTACCACCATAAAATTTTAGAAGGTGTAATTCAGTCTTCTGAAGATATGATCATGTTAAATTGATCAAGACATACAAAACAGATACAAGGAGAAATAAACAAATCTACTATTTGATATTTGCTGAGAAATTTTAAATATATTTATCTTGGTCATTGATATATGAAGGAGACAAAATAATCAGTAAGTACACAGAAGATTTGAAAATAGCTAGATAGGTGTATGGAACTAGGTGCTGAATAATTAGAAAATAAAGATTATTTTCAAGTACATATGGAACACATAGAAAAATTGCCTACATATTAAGCAATGGCCAGGCACGGTGGCTCATGCCTGTAATCCCAGCACTTTGGGAGGCTGAGGTGGGCAGATCATGAGGTCAGGAGTTCAATACCACCCTGACCAAGATGGTGAAACCCTGTCTCTACTAAAAATACAAAAATTAGCCAGGTGGTGGCGCATGCCTTTAGTCCCAGCTACCCAGGAGCCTGAGGCAGGAGATTTGCCAGGAGGTGAAGGTTGCAATGAGCTGAGATGGTGGCACTTCACTCCAGCCTAGGTAACAGGGTGAGGCTCCATCTCAAAAACAGAAAAACAAATGAAGTCATAAGTGAAGTGACACTTTCAAAGAAGCTGTATTATTGATTGCATTGTTTTGCAACAACAAATTAAGATATACATTAATAACAAAATGAGTTATTCTACACATATTTTGAAAGGTAAAATGCCAAATAAGTCCTGTGTCAAAGAAAAATTATAAAATACATTTAAGTTTAAAAGTATCTTTAAAATATGTGAGAATGTCAATATTATATTGAATATATATTATATGTCAGGCAGTGCTCTAGGACAGGTGACCAAAATAGACGAGCTCCCTGCTGTCATGAAAGTTTACATTTTTCTGGGGAGGGGTAGACAATAAATTAGATGCCAGAAGTAGTTAATGTTAAGTAGATAAATAAAACTTGAAAAAGAGAGAGAGAGTGCTAGGAGTGAGTGAGATTTAAAAAAAAGGTTCAATTTTAGATGGAATGGTTAGAGAAAATATCACTGAGAAGATAATGCTGAAGCAAAGACTTACAGAAGGAGCAGGCCATGCGGAAGTGTTTGAGGGAACAGCCAGTTTTGAAATACGCATGGGTGGGGGTGTATCTGTAGATTTTATTTCTGATTTAAATCAGATTTTCCTAAATGCAGGATAAAACTGCAATGAAGAAAGCTAATTCCTACAACATATCATATTCATTTAATTTGAAAATATTTTATAGTCACAAGTCATTCACCTTTCTTCTCTTTAGCAGTCTATGGATGATTTAGCTTATTAAGGTGGATTTTTTATGCATTTCCTATGATGCCATTTTATCATTTTGCTATTTCTAAAATAGAATATTCCATTTACTATACATTTGGGCTAATATTGACTAGGGATATAAAGCAGCAATTGCCTGGCCAGTTGCCAAGGTAAAAACATATTTATAAAAGCAATTCAAGGATGTACTTGATGTTAAAGGTTTTAACAATTTTTTATTACTACCATTATCTTCTTAATACAAATTGTAAGGGACAAGTGAACTGCTTCTTTTGCATTTCATGAATGCTCTGCCTATGCAGTTTCGCAAGTTCTAAGTCATTCTATCCTTGGGGAAAAAAAAAGGCCACGTAAAAAGATATGGTTCTCCAAAATTGGCTACTTTGATCCTTAATCTACTAGATTTTTAGCACTCCAGACAGAATTTTAATATCCACTAGTCCCTGTTTAAATATTGCATTGAAATTCAAGGTTATATATAAAATGTAAATGAATGCTGGTAGTTTAGAAGAAAATCGTGTAGGGTTGGTCTCTGTGTTAAAAGCAGCTTTTTAAATCAACAGATTTGCCAATGTATGATTATTGCTACTTGAAAACAAATTAAGACTGCAGATTTTGGCATCAGAGAACTGAATCTTGAAACTACCACTAATAAGGGTTGTTATCTTACACAAGTTATCTGACTTCTCTTAAATTTGGCATATTCCTCTACAAAATTGACATAATAGTAACTACTATCAAACATAAGTGTGAAGGGCAGAGAAAGATGATGGACTAGAAGCCTACACCATTCAATCCCCTTGCAAGAACACTAAATTTTAACAACTACACACAAAAAGCACCATTACAAGGACCAAAAATCAGGAGAGCAACCACAGTACCTGGTTTTAACTTCATGTCATTGAAAGAGACATTGGAGAGGGCAGGAAAGGCAGTCTTAAAGAACAGATGCCACCCATCCCCCATCTCCTGGCAGAGGTCATGCCAGTGAAGATTCGCAGTGCTTGGGACAGGGAGAGCACAGCTTTGAGAGGCTTTACATTGAACTCAGTGCTGTCCTGTCCCAGTAAAAGCAGAACTAGGCTGTACTCCACTGACATCCAACCACAGAAGGAGCATTTGGGCCAGTCCTAGACAGAGAGGAATTGCTTATCCAAGCAATTGGAGCTTGACTTCCTGCAAGCCTCGCCACTGTGGACCAGAGTGCTTTGGGGCCCTAAGTGAACTTGAGGGGCAGTCTAGGCCACAGGGGCTGCAATTTCTCAGCAAGCCCTAGTGCTGGTCACACAGCCAGTGGACTGGGGGTGACATGACCTAAGGAGACCCTAGTTGAGGCAGCAAAGGTGTGCCTGTCCACCCTATCCCCAAACCTCCCAACCCCTCACAGCAATTGTGCCATGGGGAGAAATCTGTGCACTTGGGAGATGGATAGGCAGTGACTGGGGGGTTTATATTGGATTAAGTGTGCTGCCCGGTCACAGCAAAGACCTGGCAGAATTTATCAACCACTGAATAAAGAGTCCCTTGGCTCTGAATAACCAACAGTGATAGCCAGAATATGTCATGGGCATTGGGCTCTGAGACATACTGGCTTCAGGTATGACCCAGCACATTCCAAGCTGTGGTGGCTATGTTGAAAGACTCCTATTTGAGAAAAGCAGTGGGAAAAGTGAAGGGGGCTCTGTCTTGTACCTTAGATACCAGCTCAGCAACAGTGGAGTAGAGCACAGTGGGATACAGCAGACTCTTGGGGTTTTTCATTCTGGGTCTAGGCTCTTGGTCAGCATTTTTAGATCTTCCCTGGCCCAAAGGGTGAGCCCCAGGCCTGGAAGTATTCATCACAAGCTATCTTCAGACAGACTTGGTCTTTAAGTAAACATTGGTGGTGACCTGGCAGAACCCCTCATGGGCTGGTAGTGGTGATGGCCACAGGGAGAGGTTCTTCTGCATGCAGAAATGGGAAGGAAAAGTGGGAAGGACTTTGTCTTGTGGTTAAAGTGCCAGCTTAGCTCCAGGAGACTAGAACACTAGGTAAATTTCTGGTTTTAAACTTTAATCTCTGGCTTCCAGAAAGCATCTCTAGACCCACCCAGGGCCTAGGGAAACTTCCTGCCATGAAGGGAAAAACACAAACCTGACCCACCCAGGGCATAGAGAAACTTGCTGCCATGAAGGGAGAAACACAGACCTGGCTGGTTGTACCACTTGTTGATCACAGAGCCCTAGGGCCTTGAATGAACTTCGGTGGTAGTCAGGTAGTGGTTACAGTGGGCCTTCAGTGAGACACAGTGTTGTGCTGGCTTCAGGACTGACCCAGCATAGTCCCAGTGGTCATGGCCAAGAGATGCTAGTGTCACCCACCCCCAGCTCTAGGCAGCTCAGCACAGAGAGACTCTATTTGCTTGGGAGAAAGTAAAGGAAGAGAACAAGAGTCTCTGCTTGGTAACCCAGAGAATTCTTCCAGATCTTAACCAAGAACACCAAGGTGGTACCTTTATGAGTTTACAAGAACCGCATTATTGGGTTCAGGGCCCAAGTTCCTGTAAATACCTGGAAAGCCTTCCCAAGAAGAATGGCCATGAGCAAGCTTAAACCCAGAGTTTTATTGTAATCTCCCAAGGTTACAATAAAGGCCTAACTCTTCAATCCCCAGATGTAGACAAACATCTACAAGCATTAAGGTCATCCACAAAAACATGGCCTCACCAAATGAATAAGTAAAGCATCAGGGACCAATCCTGGAGAAACATAGATACGTGACCTTTCAGACAGAGAATTCAAAATAGCTCTCAAGGGGAAATTCAAAACACAGAGAAGGAATTCAGAATTCTATCAGATAATGTTTTTAAAATAGATTGAAATAATGAAAAAGAAGTAGAAATTCTGGAGGTGGAAAATGCAATTGACATGCTGAAGAATGCACTAGAGTCTCTTCATAGCAGAATTGATCAAGCAGAAAAGAGAATTAGTGAGCTTAAAGATAGGCTATTTGATAATATTCAGTCAGAGGAGACAAAAGGAAAAAGAAGAAAGAAAGAATGAAGCATGCCTACAAGATCTGGAAAATAGCCTCAAAAGGGTAAATCTCAGTTATTGAACCTAAAGAGGAGGTAGAGAAAGAGATAGGGATAGAAAGTTTATTCGAAGGGATAACAGAACTTCCCAAACCTAGAAAAATACATCAATATCCAAGTACGAGAAGGTTATAGAACCCCAGGCAGATTTAACCCAAAGAAGACTATTTTAAGACATTGAATATTAAAAAACCCAAAGGTCAAGGATAAAGATAGGATCTTAAAAGCAGCAAGAGAAAATAAGCAAATAACACAATGGAGCTCCAATACATCTGGCAGCAGACTTTTCAGTGGAAACCTTACAGGTCAGGAGACAGTGGCGTAATATATTTGAAGTGCTGAAAGAAAAAACTTTTACCATAGAACAGTGTCTTCAGCAAAAGTATCCTTTAAGCATGAAGGAGCAAAAAGACTTTTCCAGACAAACACAAGCTGAGGAATTTTATCAACACTAAACCTGTCCTACAAGAAATGCTAAAGGGAGTTCTTCAATATGAAAGAAAAGGTCATAAATGAGTAATAGACAAATTATCTGGAGGTACAAAATTCACTGGTAATTGCACACAGAAATACACAGAATATTATAACATGGTAATTGTGCTGTGTAAATACTATTATTGTAAGTAGAAAGACTAAACAGTGACCTAATCAAAAGTAAGCACAACTTTTCAAGATATATATATAGTATAACAAGACTTACACAGCAAAACAATTAAAAAATTAAAAAGCAGGAGGACAAAATTAAAGTGTAGTTTTTTTCTTTTTCATCAGTTTTTTTCTGTTAGTTTTATTAGTTTTCTATTTGTTTGTTTATGCAATCAGTGTTAAGTTGTCATCAGTTTAAAATAACAGGCTATAAGATAGTATTTGGAAGCTTCATGGTAAACTAAAATTGAAAAACATACAATGGGTACACAAAAAATTAAAAGCAAGAAATTAAATAATACCACCAGAGAAAAGCACCTTCACTAAAATGAAGACAGAAAGGAAGGAAAGAAGGAAGACAAGACCAGAAAACCAATAACAGAATAGCAGGAGTAATGCCTTACTTAGCAATAATAACAATGACTGTTAATGAACTAAGTTCTCCAATCAAGGACATAGGCTGGGCACAGTAGCTCATGCCTGTAATTCCAGCACTTTGGGAGGCTGAGGTGGGCAGATCACTTGAGGTCAGGAGTTCAAGACTAGCCTGGACAACATGATGAAACCCTGTCTCTCCTAAAAATACAAAAATTAGCTGGGTGTGGTGGCGGGTACCTGCAATCCCAGCTACTTGGGAGGCTGAGGCAGGAGAATCACTTGAGCCCAGGAAGCAAAGGTCACAGTAAGCTGAGACTGCACTACTGCACTCCGGGCTGGGTAACAGAGTGACACTCCATCTTTAGGGAAAGAAAAGAAAGACATAGAGTGGCTGAATGGATTAAAAAAGCAAGACCCAGTTATCTGTTGACTACAAGAAACACACTTCATCTATAAAGAAACAGACTGAAAATAAAGGGATGGAAAAAGATATTCCATGTCCATGGAGACCAAAAAAGAGCTGGAGTTACTACAGTCATATCAGATAAAATTGATTTCAAAACAAAAACTATATGAAGAGACAAAGAAAGTCACTATAAAATGATAAAAGGGTCAATTCAGCAAGAGGATATAATAATTTAAGTATATATGCACCCAACATTAGAGCACCCAGATATAAAAAGCAAATATTATTAGAGCTAAAGAAAGAGAAAGATCTTAATCCAATAGTGGCTGTACACTTTAACACCCCACTTTCAGCATTAGACAGATCTTTCAGACAGAAAAATCAACAAAGAAACGTCAGACATAATCTGCACTATAAACCAAATGGGCCTAATAGATATTTACAAATCATTTCATCTGAAAGTGGCAGAATATAGATTTTTCTCCTCACCTCATGAATCATTCTCAAAGACAGACCATGTACATATTTATTTATTTATTTATTCATTTATTTACTTATTTATTTAACTTCAGACAAGGTCTTGCTCTTTCACCTAGGCTGGAGTGCAGTGGCATGATTACAGCTCACTGCAGCATCAACTTCCCAGGCTCCAACAATCCTCCCATCTCAGCCTCCCAAGAAGCTGAGCAGCTGGGACCACAGGCAAACACCACCATGCCCAGTTAATTTTTGTATCTATGGTAGAGTTGTGGTTTCACCATGTTGCTCAGACTGGTTTCAAACTCCTGAGTGCAAGCAATCCACCTGCCTTAGCCACCCAAAGTACTGTAATTACAGGCATGAGCCATCACACCCAGCCAAAGATAGACTGCAGGTTAGGTTATAAAACAAGCTTTAAAACATTGAAAAACATCGAAGTGATATCAAGCAACTTCTCTGACCACACTGGAATAAAACTAGACATCAATACCAAGAGGAATTTTGGAAACTATACAAACACATGGAAATTAAACAATATGCTCCTGAATGACCATTGGGCCAACGAAGAAATTAAGAAGGAAATTGAAGTTTGTTTTTGAGACAAATGATAATAGAAACACAACATACCAAAATCAATAGGATACAGAGAAAGTAGTATGAAGAAGAAAGTTTATAGTTACAAGTGCCTGCATCAAAAAAGAAGAGAAACTTAAAATAAGTAACCTAATTAATGCATCTCAAAAAACTACAAAAGCAAGAGCAAGGCAAACCCAAAATTAGTACAAGAAATAATAAAGGTCATAGCAGAAATAAATACATTAGAAATGAAGAAAACAATACAGAAGATGAATGAAACAAACAGTTGGTTTTTTGAAATGATGAATAAAATGGACAAACCTTTAGCCAAACTAGGAAAAAACAAAGACCCGAGTAAATAAAATCAGAGATGAAAAGGGAGATATTACAACTGATACTGTAGAAATTTAAAGGATCATTAGTGGCTGTCAGCAACAGTTTACCAACAAATTGGAAACTATAGAAAATGGCTCAATTCCTAGAGACATAACACATAATCAATTAACCTACCAACATTGAACCAGGAATAAATCCAAAACCTGAACAAATAATGAGACCAAAGCTATAATTAAAATTCTCCCGGTAAAGAAAAGCCCAGAGGTCGGGTGCAGTGTCTCACGCCTGTAATCCCAGCATTCTGGGAGTCCAAGGTGGATGGATCAC
>NW_012107452.1:223488-259217 GCF_000951045.1 Mandrillus leucophaeus
TATGAGGCCAGTATTACCTTAATACCAAAACCAGAAAATGATACAAGAAAACTACAGGCCAATATCCCTGATGAATATTGATATAAAAATCTTCAGCAAAATACTACCAAACCAAATTTAATAATACATTAAAAAGATTAGTTATTATGACCAAGTGGGATTTATTCCAGGGATGCAAGGATGGTTCAATGTACATAAATCAATAAATGTGATACATCATATCAACAGAATGAAGACTGAACCATATGATTATTTAAATTGATCCTGAAAATCATTTGATAAAATTCAACACATTGAAGGAACATACCTCAAGATAATAAAAGCCACATACAACAGACCTACAGCTAGTATCATACCAAATAAAGAATAACTGAAAGCCTTCCCTCTAAGATCTGCAACATGACAGAGATGCCCACATTCACCACCATTATTCAACATAGTTCTGGAATTTTCCTAGTTACAGCAAAAAGACAAGAGAAGGAAATAAAGGATATCCAAATTGGAAAGTAAGAATTCAGATTATCCTTGTTTGCAGATGATGTGATCTTACATTTAGAAAAACCTAAAGCCGCCACACACACACACACACACACACACACACACACACAACACTATTAGAATTAATAAACAAATTCAGCAAAGTTGCAAAATACAAAATCAACATACAAAAATCTGAATCATTTCTATATGCTGTGAATAACTTTTAAAAGAAATAAAAAAGTAATCCCACTTACAATAGACACAATTAAAATTAAATACTTAGGAATTAACCAAATAAGCAAAAAATCTCTATAATGCAAACTATAAAATACTGATAAAAGAAATTGACAAGGACACCAAAAAATAGAATGCTATTTCATGTTCATGGATTGGAAGAAACAGTACTGCTAAAATGTCCATTCTACCCAAAGCAATCTACAGATTCAATGCAATCCCTATCAAAATACCAATGACATTCTTCACAGAAATAAAAAAAAAATAAATTCTAAAATTTAAGACAGAATAGTCAACACTATCCTGAGCAAAAAGAACAAAACTGGAGGAATCACATTACCTAACTTCAAATTATACTACAGAACTGTAGTAACCAAAATGGCACGGTACTGATATAAAAACACACATACAGAACAATGGAACAGAATAGAGAACCCAGAATTAAATCCATACACCTACAGTAAGCTAATTTTTGACACAGGTCCCAAGAACATACGTTGTAGAAAGAACAAACGTTGCTGGGAAAACTGGATATCCATATGCAAAATAATGAAACTTAACCCCTATCTCTCACTATGTACAAAAATCAAATCAAAATCAATTAAAGACTTAAATCTAAGACCTCAAACTCTGAAACTACTATAAGAAAACTCTGGGGAAACTCCCCAGGACATTGGTCTGCACAAAATTTTTTTGAGCAATACCCCACAAACAAAGGCAACCAAAGTAGAAGTGGACAAATGTGGTCATATCAAGTTAAAAAGCTGCACAGCAAAGGAAACAGTCAAGAAAGTGAAGAGATAACCCACAGAAAAGGAAAAAAAAATTGCAAACCACCCATCTGACAACAGATTAATAACTGGAGTATATAAGGAGTTCAAATAACTGTATAGGCAACAAATCTGACAATCTGATTAAAAATGAGCAAAAGATCTGAATAGACATTTCTCAAAAGAAGGCATACAAATGGCAAACAGACATATGAAAAGGTGCTCAACATCACAGATCATCAGAGTAACACAAACCAAAACTACAGTGAGTTATCATCTCACCCCAGTTAAAATGGCTTTATTCAAAAGATAGGCAACAAATGCTGGTGTGGAGAAAAGTGAACCCTCATACACTCTTGGTGGGAATATGAATTAGTGCAACCACCATGGAGAAAAGTTTGGAGGTTCCTTAAAAAACAAACAAAAAAGTAGAGCTACCATACCATCCAGTGGTATGGTTATATTCCCAGAAGAAATAAAATCAGTATATAAAAGAGATATCTGCACTATCATGTTTATTATAGCACTGTTCACAACAGCCAAGGTTTAGAAACAATCTAAATGTCCATTAACAAATGAATAGATTTTAAAAAATGTGGTCATACACACAATGGAGTACTATTCAGCTATTAAAAAAGAAAGAGACCCTGTCATTTGTAATAACATGGTTGAAACTGGGGATCATTATGTTAAGTGAAATAAGCCAGGCACAGGAAGACAAACTTCACATATGCTCACTTATTTGCAGGTACTCAAATTAAAACAATTGAACTCATGGAGAAGAGAATAGAAGGATGGTTACCAGAGGCTGGGAAGGGAAGTAGGGGCTAGTTAGAGAAGTGATGATGGTTAACATGTGCAGAAAAAAATAGTTACAAAGAATGAGTAAGACCTGGTATTTGATAGCACAACAGGGTGACTATAGTCAACAGTAATTTAATTGTACAGTTTATAATAACTAAAAGAGTATAACTGGATTGTTTGTTACACTGAGGACAAATGCTTGAGGGGTTGCATACTCCATTTTCTATTATGCCATTATTACTTATTGCATGCCTGTATCAAAGTATCTCATGTGTACCCCATAAATACATACACCAACGATGTACCCACAAAAATAAAAAATATGTAATTGTGAGAATTAAACATGAAAATATATAAATATACTTAACACATCATATTGTAAGTATTTAATAAATGTTAGTGTAACATATGTTTAATGGGCTGGACTTAAAGTACAAATACAAAAGAACTGCATTAGTCAGGATTCTCGAGAGAAACAGAATTAAAAGAATGTGTGTGTGTGTGTGTGTGTGTGTGTGTTGGCTTACATGATTAGGGAGGCTGACAAGTCCCAAGATCTGCAGTTGGCAAGTGGAAACCAGGGAGAACAAGTCCAGTTCCAGTCTGAAGGCCCAAGAAGCAGGAGAGCTAGTGGTGTAAGTTTCAGTCTTACTCCATGTCTGAAAGTGAGGGAAGACCAATGCTCCAGCTTGAAGACAGTCAGGCAGAAAAAAATAAATTCTCTTACATTCAGCCTTTTTGTTCTATTCAGCCTTTCAATCAATTGAATGAGGCGCATCCACATTGGGGAAGGCAATCTGCTTTGCTCAGTCTACCAGTTTCAAATGTTAATCTCATCCAGAAATTCTCTCAGAGACACCCATAATAATGTTTAACCAAATATCTGGGCATCCCATTGCCCAGGCAAGTCATCACACAATATTAGTCAACAAAACTCCTTTCTCTCTTTATTGTCCTCATACCTGTGATGACATCTCTTTCCTACATCTGGGACATGTTGGATAGAACCCATAGATTTTATTCATTTTAGATTTCAAACATAAGTCAAAATATTACTCATCTTCAGTTAAATATTTACCCTCTTCCCTGCTTATGACTGAGCCTTGCAGGAAGTAGCAGATAAAAGAGAGCCTGATGCCTCTTCCACTTTGGCATGCTTCTCCTGGTGTCTACTACATCTGACTCCTTCAAACTTGAGGTGGGGACTGGAGAGGAATGGTTACATGATTTTTATTCTACTTAGTTTGTACTGTTTGTAGTTCCCTCTTGGCTCTTCAGCATCCTCTGTTTTAGTAGGCATCCAACAAGCCATAATGGAAAATATCAATGTATTTAAATACGGTAAAAATTAAAGATATGTACACCTCCCAAAACAGCAGAGATTTTATTTAAAAAGCAAATGATAAACAAAAATATTTTAAAATGCAACAGGAAATATTTTTAAAGGTATTTTTAAAAATCAAAGAAAAAGGCAAATATTTTACTTAAAAAATAAAATATAGTGAAAAAGAATGGCTAGCCCCTAAAGAAAGACATAGAAATGTCCAATAAATATCCCAGTTTTTAAGAAGAAATTCAGTTATTTACTAGCTATGAACACATTGATTAGTGCCTTGGATTTTGCAAATTTTAGGCCATTTTTTATTTATAAAATTTGAAAAGTTATATTGATTTCATATTCATTTTGTATAGTAGTACTTAGCACACACCTGATACATAGTAGGTGGTAACTAAATGGTAAATATTGCTATATAAAAATGTTAAAAAATGCAAATAATTAAATGAACATAAGCTATTTTTTCAACGAAATTGAAAAAATAAAAGTATATTAATATAAACATTTGCTGGCAATTCTTTGAATCAGTGATTTGTACAGATTCTTGGTCATAGAGCAAATGTTTATAAATTTTATGGTGAGCAATTTGGCAAGTTTCTAAATGTTCATATCCATTAAGTATGTGGGTGAAAATGGTATAGGTAGGATGGGAAAGTGGGGCTGAGAGAGAAGTAACGAAGTGGGTGATGGTTTCTGAGTACACTATTTTGTATTGTTGCGACCCTTATATCCGTGGTAATGATTCACATACCCATCAATCAATCAAATCAATCAAACCAGATGTGTATGTGGTGGTTAAAAATGGTAGAGTAAGATAAAGAATAACCACTGAATCTAACTCTATTAAAAATTACTAGTAGACCCACACTTAAGAAGGTATAGAGGAGAAAAGAGCTATGTAATTTTGGAAAACATCATTTGAACCAAAACTGTACAGTTTTGACAAATTGTAAAGATTTTATTAAAAAATACAACACACAAATATTAGTGCTATTTAGTAAATTTGTTTCTAACACAGTTATGAATTAACAATTCAATTCTGAATCAACTGTATGTATATACTAGGATTGAGAAAATGAGTAAGTATATTATGAATAATGAGGGATAGGTTTCTCACTGTCAGAGAAAGGAGTCACAAATAAGGAAAAGGGGAAGGCTAAAATAAACCCAGTAATGCTGTGTTGCAACTGGAGCTATTGTTTTTGAACTCATCATGCAAAAGTATCAAAAATTGTTATTTTGTAAATACTAGCCTCAGGATTAATTAGCATTCATCTCTTCCTGTTTGAAAGTATAGATATGCTTCTGTATACTGCTGCTTTGATTATTTCCCATTACCGCCTCACATAACCTCTGGAAGTTGACACTTCCCTGATTGACCTAGTGCTTGCAACTCTGGTAGCCTAATATTAACAGGTATAAGACTCTGTGGAGAAGTTATTCAGAAGTAGGAACTTGAAAGAAGTACAAGGTATTCATGATTCTGCTTATTATGAAGTTTTTTGTTACAATAGTAAAATGCACATGTGGATATAAAATGCATTTATAAAACATAAATAAATGCAATATAAACAAATAAGATTTAGAAATGTATGCATCTAAGGCTATTTATCAGTTAGTCTTACTTCTCTTTAAATTCAATGGCTAACTGTAGCACTCATGTAAACTCAAATTTTTGCCTCAAAGAAAAGCTTGACTTCCCTCACTCATATTTGGATATCCAAAAGTTTCTTCTTAATTTCAGTATGCTATTCTCACTTTGCTCTTCAGAGCAGACATTTTCACTTGCAGAGCTAAAAAGAACTCTAGCAGTCAATTCTTTCAACCAACCTCATTATTCTTCAGCTGGTATTAGCTGCTTTGCTCCCAACTCAGCTTTCTAACAAAGACCCTAATTGGGTATTTCAGCCTATTATTCCTTGTTCCAAAAAATCTCTCAATAAACGTAATAGCTCCGTGAGAGAATATATTATAACATATTTTATTTATGCTTCCACTTCTTGCACAGTGTTTGGCCCAGAGAGAATGGTCAATGTTAACTGAATGATTTAAACAAATGAATAAATGAATGAAGAACTCAAATAATATCCCATACTTTTTTATACCTCCTCTGTGATCTTTATTTTAGGGCTCAGAAATGGAAGAGAAATAGGACTTTATTTTAAAAAGAGGCTTTTGGTTCATTTTCTCCCATTTAAGGAGAAAAAATGGTTTTTTGACAATAATTTTAGGTAACCCAATTAGCCTCTTATTAAGTCCTTTATCATGGTTCCATTAATATTTTATTCATCCAATACTAAAATTCTGAAATGTTGATAACTATCATAAAAGAAGTTTGTGTGTGGCTGGGCACGATGGCTCATGCCTGTAATCCCAGCACTTTGGGAGGCCGAGGCGGGTGGATCACAAGGTCAGGAGATCGAGATCATGCTGGTTAACATGGTGAAACCCTGTCTTTACTATAAATTCAAAAAATTAGCCAGGTGTGGTGGCACACGCCTGTAGTCCCAGCTACTAGGGAGGCTGAGGCAGAATGGCGTGAACCCAGGAGGCAGAGATTGCAGTGAGCTGAGATCACACCACTGCACTCCAGCCTGGGCAACACCGTGAGACTCTGTCACAAAAAAAAAAAAAAAAGTGTGTGTGTATTTCCCCCTGAATAGTTGAAAATACAATTTATAAACTAAAAAAAGTTTCAAAGAATGTTATAAAATTGAGTCAATTCAAACATTTACTATTATGAGTATTTCTTATTTTGCCCTTCGTATTTGTATACGTTTTCCTTTGCTGCCATAACAAATTGCCACTGATGTAGTGATTTAAAACAACACAAATTCATTACCATACACTTCTGTATACTAGAAGTCAGTCACAGGTTTTAATGGACAAAAGTTAGGGCTTCACTCCTTTCTGGAGGCTCTAGGAGGAATTCACTTTCTTGTCTTTTCAAGCTCCTAGAGACCACACCCATTCCTTGGCTAACAGCCTCCTCCATCTTCAAAGCCAGCAATATTGTATCTCCCTTATCTTTGGTCAAATCTCTCTGACCACAGCTGGAGAAAGCTCTTAGCTTTTAAGAACAAGTGTAATTAAATTAGGATCACCTATGTAACCCAGGCCGCTCTTCCCAGTTCACGCTTCATAACCTTAATCACGTCTGCAAAGTCTCTTTTAGGACACATATTTAAAGGCTCTGATGCCTAAGAAGTAGACATATTTGGAGTGCCATTATTCTGCCTACCAAAATATTTATTAGAAATTTTAGAGAAATATTGATAGAGAGAATAGACAGAGATCACAGGGCTGTAACCTTGAAGAATAAAGGAGGATGTAGTTTTCAGGAAATAATCTTTGATTCATTTATAATTTCATCCTGGACACTTTTTCCTACAGGACCTCTTCTTTTTATGGCTAACCTATCTTCTTGTCATCATAAAGCTTGTGAGATTTAATCCTAGTCTCCCAGGTGCAGTTCATTTCTTCCAGTGTTGTCTCACTAACACATTCTGGTTCATAAATCCAGGATCTGGATAAAAATAATAGTGTCAATTTCATTGTTTCCCAGATTTATTTTGAACTCTCAGTTGTGTGCAATTTACAATTTTACATAGACCCTAAGGTACCATGAATGAGAAAGCACTTTAAACAGCATACATCTTTTAGAAATGTAATATTAATATTACCATATGTAAGCCTAACAGGAAATTGAATATAGACTTATATACTTAATATAGATATACTTATGGCTGCTATTCTGAAGGACATTTTCTCATGGATTGTACTGCACAAAGTCTCTGTAAATACTGCTAAAATAAGTCATAAGAAAATTGCTGCATACTTCATATAAAAACTATTGCTGTATTATATTCTTTCATTTACATTAGACTTTCTATGTACCATAATCAGGTGAGCAACCATGAGGAATTTTGCAACATATTCTTTAATTTTTATTTATTTATTTATTTATTTTTAGTATACCTTAAGTTCTGGGATACATGTGCAGAACATGCAGGTTTACAGGTTACAAAAGTATACACGTTCCATGGTGGTTTGCTGCACCCATCAACCCGTCATCTACATTAGGTATTTTTCCTATTGCAATCCATCCCCTAGTCCCCCACCCTGCAACAGGCCCCAGTGTGTGATGTTCCCCTCCCTGGGTCCATGTGTTCTCATTGTTCAACTCCCACTTAAGAGTGAGAACATGCAGTGTTTGGTTTTCTGTTTCTGTGTTAGTTTGCTGAGAATGATGGTTTTCAGCTTTATCCATGTCCCCACAAATGACATGAACTCATCCTTTTTTATGGCTGCTATTCTGAAAGGCATTTTCTCATGGATTGTACTGGACATAGTCTCTGTGAATGTCACTAAAATAAGTCATAAGAAAATTACTGCATACTTCATATGAAACCTATTGACATATTATATTCTTGTATTTACATTATACTTTCTATGTACCATAATCAGCAAGAGCCTCACGGCCTATATTATAATCCAATTAGCTCATTCATTTTTATGTTTTGAAAGGGTCTGAAATCAGAATCTACTATGTTCCTTCTCTCTCCTTTGCAGAGTGTTTTGGCTGTTACTATGTTTTAATGCAGTAATCTCCAGGATTAGGGGAGTTACATTGGAGGAAGCTGCACATTTGTGCAGTAGTCAAACAAGGTATAGATTAGTTCAGCCTGATTGTTGTGGAAATTCACAAGTCAATATTTTGATAGGTTATTTATATTAGGGATTTAATACAGATTGAATTCACTCATGTGCTTTTGATAGGTACTTGTCATTTGTTATTTCCAATCAACAGTGGTAAGGACGACAAGAAAAAGAGGAACTATTTATAAAACTTTTCTTTCCCTCACCATTCTGGAGCCAGTAGTGATCTTTGCTTACCCCTTCTGTTTATTTTTGTTTTGATTTATTGGGCTGAGCTCAGAATTTCAACTGCAGCTTTAAAGGCTAATATAAAACCTAAATGTAATATCACAGAATTGAGAGCAGAAATGGCAAAAAATAAAAAGAAGAAGAATAATGAAAAATAGGGAAGTCAATTTATTAGAATGTCTTATATTTACCCACTTTACTTCCTAAAATAACTACCCTATTTTTCTGGAAAGAAATTGTGCCTATTTATTTTGGTTTGGTAGATTATCTGCTTGTGTAACTTTCGCTATATTTTTCCTTCAGGAATGACAAAGTGATGCCATATTGAAGAGGAATTGCTCTGTGTGCCCAATTAATTATTTCAGTAAAATTTCTTCACGAGCAGCATCACTCACACTGACTGCTTATGAAGCCATTAAGTCCTGGCTCTGAGTCACTGTTGGTGTCATACAGAAGTGTCATATCAATCTTTCTTTTCATTGGCCTTGAAACAGTCCTTAGGGAACCATATGAACTCCAGTATATTTTTCAAGGATTTTATTGGATTTGATTAACAAAAGAGCATAAATTTGAGATATATTATTTGGCAATGAAAAAACATTTCTTTTAAAATACAAAATTCAAAGTTGAAGTGTCACAGAATGGGCACCAGGAAGTTGTTTGTTGACAGAACACTTAAAAATTTTTTTCTCACTTATGCCGAGCTGAAAAATTGAAATCTGCAAAGGGAATACTTAGGAGAGTGGAGATTTGAGTTTTTGAGCTGGTTCACCATGTTCAGTAGTGATTAGTGGAAAAGTAGTAGCTTCAAAGCAACAGCCTAATATTGCTGCTTTTCCTGCATACACAGTTCTTGGAGATTTCTTTTTGTTATTAAATAAGCCAAGAAAATAATGTTGTTTTTATTTCCTCTAGTAAAATTCGCAAGTCTTATTCTCTAACTATGCCATAAGTAAGACATCTTTTCACAATGAAATGGACACAAAAAGGAAGCCTGACTGATGAGGACAAACTTTTTGTCATTTCAATAGATTGTCAATTCCTGGTATATACAGGACCTATAAACAGCACCTCCACAATCCAGATGATATAATGGCTTGGGATGAAATTATTGCAGTCATACAATTAATTGCTACACTTCATGACTTGCCATAGAAATACAATAAACTCATTACTGTATTTTACACATTCTTTTGTGTTGTTGTTTTTGGGAGGTTTTTCTGAGACAAGACCTGGCTTTGTCGCCCAGGCTGGAGTGCAGTCATGCGATACCGGTTCACTGCAATCTCTGCCTCTAGGGCTCAAGTGATCCTTCTGCCTCTCAATACCAACTTTTAAAAGTTAACAAATACTTAATGTGTGTTAGTTTTTAGAATAAGTTGTTTACTCAGAGGTTGAAATACTACATTTTATTTTGCTTCCAAAATGTAGCTACAATCTCAACAAATTATTTTGCTGAGTGTTTAGATTCAGGTCTAAAAATGCCTTCAGTTAAGAAACTTTCAAACTCACATGCTTTCCAGACATACTCAGGGAATATAATTCCCCAAGAACTGTATCCCTGTTTGTTCCACAGTATGAGACAGAAGGCTTATCCAAAAAAGGTAGAAATGCTACAAACCATGGTGAATTTAGTAATAGAAAATGACATGGAAATAGAAAACGGCATGAGACTGTAATAAGTGACAAGTGAAACTTAATTAAATGTAAAATTTAGTAGCAATGAAGTATGCTCCTTCTAGCAACAAATCAGATTGAAATGGAGCAGATGTCACCCATTCTGCAAAAGTACATGGGAATACAGACAAAATATATTTTAAAATAAGTAGAAATTGAGACCCCAGACCTTAATAACCTGCATTCATTAAGTGTGCCGTCATGTAGGTTTAGGTATCACGAAAAGAGGTGCCCATAAAGTTTCCCAGGGCCATAAAAGCAGAAGTACTTTCAACATACACCATAGTGCTGTTTTCAAATCACAGTTCACAGGGGATTCCCAAAGAATAGACATCTCTTGTGACAGATGAGCTCATATTAAAATAGTATACATTATGCAAGAAAATGAAACATGCAGAGGAAGAATCAACAGATGTAAGAAGCCAAAAACTAGCATCCCAGGAAGTAGAAAAAGGAAGAAAACCTCAAGGCGATTGTGAAATAAATATGTTTCAAATGTTTAAAGAAGTAAAGGAGCTGAAAACACAATTTTTAAAATTATAGTACCCTTTAAAAAGGCACTATAAAAGAGAAAGTATAATATTTACTAAAATAACTAAATAGAAGTTTTTGAAATTAAAAATGTAAATATGGAAATTCAAAAATGTAATTGATTAAATAAGCAACAAACTAAACAAAACTGAAGAGATAATAAGGAAGCGGAAGATAAATATAAGGAAATTACACAGAGGAAACAGAATGTAATTAAAAGACACGAAAGATGGCCAGGCGTGGTGGCTCAGGCCTGTAATCCCAGCACTTTAGGAGGTGGAGATGGGTGGATCACGAGCTCAAGAGATCGAGACCATCCTGGCTAACACGGTGAAACCCTGTCTCTACTAAAAATACAGAAAAAGTAGCCAGGCGTGGTGGCAGGCGCCTGTAGTCCCAGCTACTCGGGAGGCTGAGGCAGGAGAATCACTTGAACCCAGGAGGAGGAGGTTGCAGTGAGCCAAGATCACGCCACTGCACTCCAACCAGGGCAACACAGCAAGACTCCATCTCAAAAAAAAAAAAAAAGACACGAAAGACAAAATGAGTAATTTAGCATAGTGGAAACACTCCTACCTTGTTATTTTGGGAAAAAGTTTTATGTTATGTGAGATAAAATTGAGGATGCAAATGGCAGCAATTATCCTTCTAGGTTTATATACTAAAATACTAAAAGCTCCCTAACATGTGCACAAAGAGACATATATAAGGATGTTTATTGCATCACTTCATAATAGCAAAAAAATCAGAACATGAACACTTATCAACTGAGAAATACGTTGGTCCTACTACTTCATGGTATCAGCAAAGTCAATCATTTGCAGATCGAAAGTATACATATTTTTTAGTCGCATCTGTACTGAACAAACTTTTCTTTCTTGCCATTATTCCCTAAAAAATAAAGTTTAACAACTATTTACATTATATTTCGTACTATAGGTAATCTAGGAATGATTTAAAATATACAGGAGGATGTGCATAGGTTGTATGCAAATACTATGCCAATTGCATCACTGACTTAAGCATCAGTCAAAGGTCGGTTGAGGAAGTCCTGGAACCAATCTCCCAAGGGATGATTGTACATAAATAAATTAGAATCCATATTATATATATTACATTAATTAAAATACATTTCATAAAATGTGTATGTGTATATATATTAAAATGAAAAATCTGTAAATTTTTTTTTTTTTTTTTGAGACGGAGTCTCGCTCTGTCACCCAGGCTGCAGTGCAGTGGCGTGATCTCGGCTCACTGCAAGCTTTGCCTCCCGGGTTCACACCATTCTCCTGCCTCAGCCTCCCGAGTAGCTGGGACTATAGGCACCCGCCACCTTGCCCAGCTAATTTTTTGTTTTTTGGGGGGGGGGCGGGGGACAGAGTCTTGCTCTGTCACCCAGGCTGGAGCGCAGTAGTGCGAACTCAGCTCACTGCAACCTCTGCCTTCAAGGTTCAAGCAATTCTCTGCCTCAGCCTCCTGAGTAGCTGGGATTACAGGCACGCGCCACCATGCCCAGCTAATTTTTGTATTTTTAGTAAAGACTGGGTTTCACCATCTTGGCCAGGCTGGTCTTGAAATCTGGACCTCGTGATCCACTCTCCTCAGCCTCCCAAGGGGCCTGGATTACAGATGTGAGCCACTGCGCCCAGCCTTAAATGCACTTTAAAAAACAAATCACATGGTGGCGGGTGGCTGTACTCCCAGCTATTCGGGAGGCTGAGGCAGGAGAATGGCGTGAACCCAGGAGGCGGAGCTTGCAGTGAGCCAAGATCGCGCCACTGCACTCCAGCCTGGGCAACAGAGTCAGACTCCATCTGAAAAAAGAAAAAAAAAAAAAATCACAAAACGATAGGTAGAAATTTGATAATCAATGGTACAGTTATTAAAAGCACACAAAATAGTTTATCATTACAACACAAAATCATAGATAGGATGAATATAAACAATCCAGGATAGGGATTCAGGGAAGAAGGTTCAGGAAAGAAGGTAGAGAAAGGGGACAGGAAGATTTCAACTTGTATCTGCATAAAGTTTTGGTTACTTTAAAAGCAAATTGGAAGAAATGTTAACTTTATAAAATTTCGGGGAGTAACCCAATTCTATTAGGCTTTATTCTTCATTATCCCATTAAAAACAATCTTGCAAATAATTTACAATAAATTTTAGGTTGCAAATCCAGTGGATACCTGGCACTTGTCTTACTTGACCTCTTGGCAGCATTTGGCACAGGCGACCAATTGCTACTTCTTGAAACTTGACTTTCAGTAGATTATGTTTTCAGCAAACATCGGAGTTACTCTCTTCCTGACCACTATGTTGGGGAACCCCACAGGGAAAGCGACAGTTGCTTTTCTTGATGTGTAATGATCAATGACTGATCTCTCCTCCATCATGGCTTTAAATACTCTCCTCTATTTGCTGACTACTCCCAGATGAGTGCTCTGGTCCCGACCTCTCCTCGGAACTCCTGGTTCACATGGTGCAATGGCCTATTCTACATTGCAAATTTAACATATCTAACATGAATGCTTCCCCCCAACACCCATTCTACCACATCATGAAGAATAATGTAAATAATATGTCACTTCCATGCAGAAAACTTTGTTGGTGTTCTGTGACTCTTAACATCTTGATTCCTTGCTGTAGTTTCCTGAGCTTCACATGACCTGGCCTCTAACTACTTCTCCAAACAGTTCAGTAGCTTTTCCCTAACGAAGTCAAGCACAAATGCTCTTTTGTTACAATCTCTACTCTAGCTGTTTCTTCTGCCTAAAAGCCTCCTTCAGAAATATATTTAGTTTAAGAACTCCTTTCCTGCAGCTTCTGCTTAAATGTTACCTCCTCAAAGATACTTTCTCTTATCACCATACGACTCTCTATATTCTATGCACTTAGCTTGCTTTGTCTTTTCTTCATATCAGTTTTAACCTGACATTTTATATTTATTCATTTATTTTTCTGTCTTGTATGTTTCCCCTACAAGAATTTAAGTTCCACAGGGTCAGGGACTTTGTCCATCTTGCTCGCAGCCATGTTCAATGCCTAGAACAATCTCACACAATAGAACAATCTCACACAAAGTAGGTACTCAATAAACACTTGTTGAATTGCTGAATTGGTTATTAGTATATTACATTTTTTCAGTGTGTTTGAACTCTTCCGTTACAGAAAAAAAATAGTAGCAATTGTCTTAGTAGAAATAAGATTTTCTAGCACTTTCTTTACATTTCTTTTTTTTTTTTTTTTTTTTTTTTTGAGACGTAGTTTCACTCTTGTCACCCAGTCTAGAGTGCAATGGCAATGGCACAATCTTGGCTCACTGCAACCTCCACCTCCCAAGTTCAAGTGATTTTCCCACCTCAGCCTCCCGAGTAGCTGGGATTACAGGCACACGCCACCACACCCAGCTAATTTTTGTATTTTAGTAGAGACAGGTTTCCACCGTGTTAGCCAGGCTGGTCTCCAACTCCTGACCTTAGACAATCCACCTGCCTTGACCTCCCAAAGTCCTGAGATTACAGGCATGAGCCACTGTGCCCAGCCTAGCACTTTCTTTTCATCAAACAATTACTTTTTATTTATGTATTGAATATTTCAATCTGCAGTATGGTAATATATTATTATATTCTCAGTTCACCTATCTCAGCAGTAGATGGCAAGAAAAAGGAGAGAAATTTGTAAAGGGCAGAAGACATTTGTCTTCCTGGGAAAGACTGAGCGACATTCACTTTCTAAAGCAGTCAGGTTATTATTTTATACCATAACCTAGCAAATGTAGCAAATATCACCTTCATGTAAGATTTAGTTTAACTCTAAAACAGAACTAATATGGGAAAACACAGGATAATTTTTAGTTGTTAATTCAAAAATGCTTTTTAATTTAATAATTGGTTTAAAATTAGAAGAGCCTTTTGGAAATAACCTATTGGAGGTAATTATTTATCCGAAGTAGAAAATAAAATCAGACCCTTCAGAGTTTCATTTGGTGGAAAGAAGGGGAAGGCTAGGAAATAACAGCAGCGATGGAGTGCATGGCAAATGCATGGCTAATTCTCAGATGCTAATACCTGAGAGTTCCCTCCTCTTACAAAGCTAGAAGGAGCCAATAATCTAAGGATGGAGGGGGCATTGCTGACTGGGTGTGTGCAAAAAGAGGTAACCGAAAAGATGCTATATTCCCAGATTAAACAAATGTGAGTCATAAAACAGTTCTTCAACTCCTATGTGAGAACCCTGGGTACCTTATCTGGAACTGTAGCAACAAAGGCAGTTATTTTCTAAAGCTGCTAGTCAAGGTTGTGGGCTCTTCAGGTGAAAATTAAGCATATGGTTTTCTGAATCTTAACAAATCCTCCTCCTTCTGGAGACTAATCATCGTTAATTTCCTCATTCCTCTATTACAGGAATGATGCCATAATTATAAAGGGAGGGAATTACACGCCTGCATGGAAACAAATCTATGTTTATGGATTTTGAGGCCTAGTCACTCTGTTTCTAGCAGAGAACTAAAAAAGCCTGCAGCTGAGAATTCTTAGAGTTGAAAAATAGTGGTAATTGTCACAAATTACCGCATGCAGTTGCCAGCTATACTCCTAAACAATGGCCCCACTTTAGAAATACAACAAAAAATTCTTGTAGCTTTCCTTTAGAAAATGTGAGTGTTACCCTTTAACACTGTCTTGAAAATCGCTGGATTTCAACCTTATTATGCACTGTTAATCTTACTGGTATCTAAAACAGAAGTTCCATCATTTCCCAAACAGACTTTGTGTTAATGTCAAGACTCATTGGGATATACCTCAATTCTTTTTGAAATTTTGTTTTAATTAACACATTAAAATCATATATATTTATTGTGCACATGATGTTTTAATATATGTATACATCGTAGAATGGCTCAAGCAAACTAATTATCATGAGAATTATGTTGCATCCTTATTTTTTGTGGTGAAGACTCCTTCAAATCTACTCGCAATTTTCAGTAATATGAGAAATTGTTATTAATTATAGTCATCATGTTGTACAATAAATCTCTTGGACTTATTCTTCCTATCTAACCGAAATATTATATACTGTGACCAACATCTCTCCAAAACTCCCACATAGCCCCAGCCCCTGGTAAAACACCATTCTACTTTCTAGTTTTGAGTTCCTTTTTCTTGGATTTTATGTATAAACACGATCATGTTCTAGCTTGATCTTTCTGCGCCTAGCTCATTTCACCTAACATGTCCTCCAGGTTTGTCCACATTGTTGCAAATAATAGGATAGCATTCATTTTTAAGGCTGAATAGTATTCCATTGTGTATATTATACCACATTTCATTGATTCAGCCACTGACAGACACTTAAGTTGATTCTAATGCTACAGTGAATGTGGATGTGCAGATATCTCTTTGATATGCCAATTTAATTTCTTTTAGAAGCATACCAACAGTGGGATTATTGGATCATATAATAATTCTGTTTTTAATTTTTTAGGAATCTCCATACTGCTTTCTATAGTGACTTTGCTAATTTACATTTTCCCCACATCCCTACCAACATTTATCCTTTGCCTTTTTTATAGTAGCCATTCTAACAAGTGTGAGGTAAGTATCTCATTGTGATTTTAATTTGCATTTTCCAGATAATTAGCGAGGTTGACCATTTTTTTCATGCACTTGTTGGTCATCTGTATGTCTTCTTTTGAGACATGCCTATCCAAGTCCTTTGCCCTTCTGTTAACCAGGTGTTTTTTTTTTTTTTCCTTGCTATTAACTTGAGTTTCCTACACATTTTAGATATTAATCCTTTATCAGGTATATGGTTCACAAATATTTTCTCTTATTCTGTATGTTGTCTTTTCACACTATTAATTGGTTTACCCTTGCTACGCAAAAACTTTTTACTTTAAAGAAATCTCATTGTCTATTTTTTATTTCATTTCCTGTGTTTTGGGGATCATAGCCAAAAAATCATTGCCCAGACAAAATGTCATGGAGCTTTTCTCCTCCGCGTTCTTAAAGTAGTTTTACAGATCCAGGTCTTAAGTCTAAGTCTTCAAATTATTTTGAATTGACTTTTGTATATGACATGAGATAAGAGTCTAATTTTATTCTTCTGCCTTTAGATATCCAGTTTTCCCAAACCATTTATTGAAGAGACTGTCCTTTCCCCATTGTGTGTTCTTGGTACCTTTGTCAAAAATCAATTGGCCATAAATGCCTGGATTTATTTCTGGGCTCTCTATTTGCCTATTTGTAATTTTTTATGCCAGTATTATGCTGTTCGGGGTACTATAGCTCTATAATATAGAGCTATATTATGTATATATTATTATTATATATTATTATTTATATTATATAACATTTATATTACATTTATTATATTATATATTATAAATATATTTATATTATATTACTAATTATATATTATTATATATTATGTATATATTACAGATATATAATAATTTTTAATTATGTGTTTGTGTTGTTTTAAAGTTGTATGAAAAAATTCATGTAAATTGCCTAGCACCATATATAGCACATTCCAAATGCTCAAAGGATTATCTATCTCATTGTGCACAGAATTAGACATTATCATAAGGAGGAAGATTTCTGGGTTTGTCTGAGGAAATACTGATGTACAGGGTAAAGGACGCTATAGATATAAAGCTTCTTGAGAATTTGGTCAACATAAATTCTAATCAATGATGTAACATATATTATGGAATGTTTGACATTTTTTCAATTAACTTGCAAGGACCTGGAGGATATCAAAATGAAAGACATCACATTTGTCTTCAAGAAGACCTCTCCTGGTCTGGTTGTAATAAAGGCAAATAATAAATATAACATTCTAAATAAAAGAAGTAAAAGCTGTTCATAAAGGAATACACAAAGTCTTAAAGGAACTAAGAAAGGGCTTCAACCTAAAGCTTGAAAAATCACACATGACTTTTCAGAGTCTACATCTCATTTGATATATCTTAAAAGGAATCCAGGGTTGGAGAGAGGATCAAGATGAAGCTGAAGACTTAAGGAAGGGTCATATATTGAAGAATACTATGTAGCAACCTAAATATTCAGTTTTATCCTCTGAACAATAAGCATTCAATGAAGTATTTTAAGCATGAGATGAATACAGATACATGCACGCTTAGAAAGTCCTTCCAAGAATGGATATTAGCTATTAATAGATTGAAGATACACTATATTGACTGGATTAAATTTGGCTGCACTTAACAGAAATCACAAAATAGCAGTGGCTAAGTGCAAAGGTAGGCAGATACAAGATAATGTATTGGCTTCACCATCACCATCATGAAGGACCTGCCATCTTTCTCTATCATCCTTTTAGTGTTTGGCTAAAATTCTCAAGTTCACCCCGAGATGATAACTGAGGTTGTACTGAATATTCCAAAATGGAACAGAATCTGTTATACAGAATAAACAAAACAGAGAAAGAATTATTGAGTAGTTAACTAGCTGTATGCCTGGGTAACACTGATAAATACTGTTAAAATAATTCAGAAGAGTTCTGAGAACTGGCACTAGGCAGTAGCTGTGAAAGTACAAAGAAGAGATTGAATTCCAGAGATACTGAAAATGTTTATAGAGATTTTTTTCAACATTAGCAATTTGCTAAGTGATTGTCATTTCAGCTTTTGCTTTCAAGTGAAAATACCAAAAGTGCATACAAGAAGAAAATTTTCCATTTTGTACATGATGAATTTGAAGTCTATAGGGGCATTTAAATATATATCTACACCTATATCTCTTATTTATTTAGCCTATCAGAAAATAGGTAAATGAATGGGAGCATATACAAATACATAGAATAAGGGAGATATAAAGACATGTTATTATAAGTATAGTTCAGAGTGAACAGTCAGTGGAAGGCAGGCAGCATAGTATAAAAAAGCCTGTTAGGAAAATACTAAAATTCTTTGTATTGAGTAAAACATGGCTAAAAAGGAGTTTAAAATATCAGAAAGGACTGAATGGCTTAAAGATAATTGCTATTGCTATATACTCGTCTCAATCTAGGGATGAATCTGTACTTATCAAATATCAACTATGTATCACCTGCTGTAGTAGTGCTCTGCACAAATTGCCATAAAATGGCAATAATAACTACGATGTGTTTCGTCTTACTAAGCACCATCAAAGAGCTTTATGTGATTCAGTTTATTTAATCTGTACACTAACTCAATGAGATAGATACCATTATCTACAACTTTTAGGTGAGAATATTGAAGTGCAGAATGATTAAGTAGATTGTTTAGGTTTGTAGTTAATAGGAGAAGTAACAGGAACCCAAACTGACACAGTCTGCTTCCAGAGTTTGCATTTCCAAGTAATGCACTACACATTCTTACCACAGCTATCAGAAGCATTTTATTATTACGCAAAATTTACAGATGAGAAAATTATGGCTTACAGATGTATCAGCATTAGTAATTGTGATTTCTTCTGTCAAGCAGATGGTCATATAGAACACTTCTGGTGTTTGTATTATATTTACAATGCAGAGGTGGCCCCAAAACTATATAAAAAATATTTTGGTTTTGGATCTGAATCATTTCTCAGACCAAATACCCAGATTATACAATATCTGTTTAATTTTGCTTAGTTTTCAAAGATTTGATCATAAGTTAATATGTGCATGAACCAAACATTTCCGACTTGCATTTGTTCTTCTAATTCTTAACGTGTTGGTGAAGATAGGAATGTGATTTATGTCTGAAATTACACTTTTCAACAGAGTAGGAATGTTTTAAAACAGGTTTTAACAATTGTGAATGGCAGTTTGCTCATGATTTGGCTCTCTATTATTGGTGTATAAGAATGCTTGTGATTTTGGCACATTGATTTTGAATCTTGAGACTTTGCTAAAGTTGCTTATCAGCTTCAGGAGTTTTTGGGCTCAGATAATGGGGTTTGGAACAGACACTTTTCAAAAGAAGACATTTATGTGGCCAAAAAAATACGAAAAAAAGCACATCATCACTGGTCATTAGAGAAACACAAATCAAAACCACAATGAGATACCATCTCACGCCAGTTAGAATGACGATCATTAAAAGGTCAGGAAACAACAGATGCTGGAGAGGATGTGGAGAAACAGGAACACTTTTACACTGTTGCTAGGAGTGAAAATTAGTTCAACCATTGTGGAAGACAGTGTGGCAATTTCTCAAGGATCTAGAACTAGAAATACCATTTGATCCAGCAATCCCATTACTGGGTATATACCCAAAGGATTATAAATCATGCTACTATAAAGACACATGCATGTGTACGTTTATTGCAGCACAATTCACAATAGCAAAGACTTAGAACCAACCCAAATGCCCATCAATGATAGGTTGGATAAAGAAAATGTGGCACATATATACCACGTAATACTATGCAGCCATAAAAAATAATTAGTGTATGTCTTTTGCAGAGACATAGATGAAGCTGGAAACCATCATTCTCAGCAAACTAACATAGGAACAGAAAACCAAACACTGCATGTTCTCACTCATAAGTGGGAGTTAAACAATGAGAACATATGGGCACAGGGAAGGGAACACCACACATCAGGGCCTGTCAGGGGATGGGGGGCAAGGGGAGGGATAGCATTAAGAGAAATACCTAGTGTAGATGACGGGTTGATGAGTGTAGCAAACCACCATGGCACATGTATACCTATGTAACACACCTGCACATTCTGCATATGTATCCCAGAACTTAAAATATTAAAAAAAAAAAAAACCCTCAAAAACAACAAAAAAAACAGTTTTTAAGGCCAAACTGTGATCCTCTCCAAGACAGCAACATGGCCAACTTATGTATAATGATAGTTTTTATTGCTTATGTACCATACTTTAACACTGATATTGAACACATCAAGTGTTAATGTGTGATCTGATACCAATAATGATTTACTTAGCACTTAAACTGCTTATATCGGATGGCAACTGAAAAGTATAGGAACAGCTGGAGTCAGAGAAGGGAGAAAGAGTAAAACACAGGAATTGAGTCTTCAATTGGGAAAGGGTTCCCATTTTTACCTGTGTGTTCAAAATAAAAGAAACTTTTCACTTAGAAGTTGGAGCTAAAAATTGAGCACACATGGCCATAAACATGAGAACAACAGACATCGCGGACTACCAGAGAGGGCAGGGAGAGGTGGGGGTTGAAGAACTACTTATCAGGTACTATGCTCACTACTTGGGTGATGGGAACCGTATTCCAAACCTCAGCACTGCACAATATGCCCATGTAACAAAGCTGTAAATGTACCTCCTGTATCTAAAATACAAGTTGAAGTTCTTTTTATAAAAAGAAAAAATATGAAAGAACCAAACAGAAAAATTGTAGTTCTGAATCCTGTTTTATCATTTCATCACATATTTTTGGTATACTTCTACTTAGAATCACCAACCTGCTACACAGGCAAAGAGTGACACAACTTTTATATAAGTTAAGTGAAAATTCAGATTAATATGTAGAGAGTAGGTTATACAATTAATCATATTAATAATTGCTTGTAGAGTTGCAGATTAACACCATTTTTCCTACAATAAACCTATTTATATCTGAAAAAGTAATAACCAATGTCGTATTTTATTATAAAATAATATATTCTTGTTACAATAAATGAAAGAGTTACATACAAATAAAACCGTAATCATTTGAACACTCATTTTTCTTCTTCTATATATAAAGTTAATAGCTTAGAATATATTCTCCATGTACTTACAAATAATACAAGCATTATGGTATGCACTTGTTTTCAGGGTTTTTGTATTGTATAAAGACATAAAATTATGCTCTAAATATTACAACTTTAAAAACTGAATTATCACTTATCATTGCATGCATATATTTTTATTTTAATAAATATTAGCCAGTTGGTTACAAAAATGTATGTAACAATCTCATTTCCACTTTCCACCACCAAGCGTGGATGCACTATTTTCTTCCCACTCCTGTCAGGAATAGTTGAAATCTTTCTGTACAGTTTTTGCCATTTCCCTTTAACTACTAGTCAATGTGATCCTCTTATATTTTTATTGGATATTTGAAAGTTCTCTTCTGGGATATCTTATCTTCTTTGTTAATTGTTCTATTAGATTAGTTGTCTAGTTTTGCAACATTTTTAAGAACCCTTTGATGATAATAGACATTAAGCATTTCTCATTTCACACACTCATATATGCAATATGTATGTATACAGACACACAAATCTATTATTTCTCTATTGCTTTCTTTTATGGAAGTTTTGCAACAAAAATTTTTAAATAGTCATATATTTCTCTTAATTTTTGTTATGGCTTTGCAATTCACAATCTTGGTTAAAACTAATTTAAATTCCCACCAGCAGTGTATAAGTGTTCCCTTTTCTCTGTAGCTTTGGCAACATCTGTTTTGTTTTTCTTCTATTGACTCTTGCATAGTCACCATTATGACTGATATGAGATGGTATCTCATTGTGGTTTTGATTTGCATTCCTCTAAGGGTTAGTAATAATGAGCATTTTTCCACATGTTTGTTGTCCATTTATATGTCTTCTTTGGAGAAATATCTGTTCATGGCCTTTGCTCATTTTTAATTGGATTATTCATTTTTTGATTTTTTTTTAAATTCCTTGTATTATAGATCCTGGGCAATAGATCTTTGTCGGAGGCATAGTTTGCAAATATTTTCTCCCATTCTGTGGGTTTTCTGTTTACTCTGTTGATAATTTGTTTTACTATGCAGAAACTCTTTAATTTAATTAGGTCACGCTTGTCAATTTTTGTTATCATTGCAATTGTTTTGAGAGACTAAGCCACAAATTCTTTACCAAAGCTGATGTCAGGAAGTTTATTTCCTAGATTTTTTTCTAAGATTTGTATAATTTGAGATTATAAATTTAAAGTATTAGTATATCTTGAGTTAATTATAGTATAAAGTGAAAGGTAACAGTCCAGTTGTATTGTTCTACATATGGCTAGCCAGCTATCTCAGTGCCATTTACAGAATAAGGAGTCTTTTCCCATTGTTTATTTTGTCAACATTGTCAAAGATCAGATGGCTGTAGGTGTGTGGCTTTATTTCTGGGTTTTCTGTTTCATTCCATTGGACTATGGTCTGTTTTTGTACCAGTACCATCTTGTATTGGTTATTATAGTCTTGTAGCATAAAGTTGGGTAATATGATGTCTCTGGTTTTGTTCTTTTTGCTTAGGATTGCTTTGGCTATTCAGGTTCTTTTCTGGCTCCGTATTAATCTTAGAATCATTTTTTCAAATTCTGTGAAAAAAATGACCTTGACATTTTAATAGAAATGGCAATGAATCTGTAAATTGCTTTGGGCAGTATGGCTATTTTAAAGATATTGATTCTTCCAATCCATGAGCATGGATTACTTTTCTATTTATTTGTATTATCTGTTATTTCTTTCAGCAGTGTTTTTTAACTCTCATTGTAGAGATTGTTCACCTCCTTGGTTAGACGTATTCCTAGGTACTTCATTTTTTGTGGCTGTTATAAATGTGATTGTGCTCTTGATTTTGCTATTGACTGTAACAACATTTGTGTACAGAAAAGCTACTGATTTTTGTACATTGATATTGTATCCTGAAACTTCACTGATGTCATTTATCAGGTCTAAGAGAATTTTGGTGGAGTCTTTAGGGTTTTCTAGATATAAAATCATATCACCAGTGAATAAAAATAGTTTGACTTCTTTTCCTATTTGGATGTCTTTCACTTCTTTCTCTTGCCTGATTGCAATAAATGAAATCAGGCATTTGTTACATACAATAACAATTGTTACATACAATAAAACCCTAATCATCTGAACGCTCATTTTTCTCCTTCTATATATAAAGTTAGTAGCTTAGAATATATTCTCCATGTACTTCCAGTACTAGCAATGAGTGTGGGCATGCTTGTCTTGTTCCAATTCTCAAGGGGAATGCTTCCAGCTTTTGCCCATTAACTATCCTGTTGGCTGTGGATTTGTCATAGGCACCTCTTATTATTTTGAGATTTGTGCCTTCAATGCCTAGTCTGTTGAGAGTTTTTGTCATGAAGGGATGTTGGATTTTATCAAAGGTCTTTTCTGTACCTACTAAAATAATCATATAGTTTTTGTTTTGGATTCTGTTTATGTAATGAGTCATATTTCTTGATTTGCATATGTTGAACCAACCTTGCATTCCAGACATAAAGCCTACTTAATCATGGTGAATTATGTTTTTGATGTGCTTATGAACTTGGTTTTATAGGATCATGTTGAGGATTTTCATGTCTATGTTCATCAGGGATATTGGCCTGTAGTTTCCCTTTTTCATTGCATCTCTGCCATACTTTGGTTCCTAGGTGATGCTGGCTTCATAAATTAGTTAGGGAGGAGCCCTTCCTCCTTGATTTTTTGGAAGACTTTCAGTAAAATTTTCACCAGTTCTTCTTTGTGTATTAGTAGAATTTGACTGTGAATATATATAATCCAAGACTTTTTTGGTTGGAAAGTTTTTAAATTCCTTACTCAATTTAGGAACATGTTATTTATCTATTTGGGTTTTCACGTTCTTCCTGGTACAGTCTTGGTAGGTTGTGTGTCCTTGAAATTATCAGTTTTCTCTAGATTGTCTAATTTCTGTTCACAAAGATGTTCATAATAGTCTCTGAGTTTCTTTTGTATTTCTGTGGGGTCCATTATAATGTCATATTTGTCATTTCTGATTGTGTTTATTTGGATCTTCTCTCTTTTTTCTTTGCTAGTCTAGCTAGTGATCTATCAATCTTGTTTACCCTTTCAAATAACAAACTTGGTTTCTTTGATCATTTCAGTGATTTTTGCATCTCAATTTCATTCAGTTCTTCTCTGATTTATTTCTTTTCTTCTGCTAGATATGGGGTTGGTTTGTTGTTTTATTTTAGTTCCTCTATGTGTGATGTTACATTGTTAATTTGAGATCTTTCTAATTTCTTAATGGAGGTATTTGGCACTATAAACTTTCCTCTTAGCTCTGCTTTAGCTGCATTCCAAAGACTTTACTAAGTTGTCTCTATTTTATTAATTTCAAAGACTTTTTCATTTCTGCTTTAATTTTATTTTTTACTCAAGAGTTATTTCAGAGCAAGTTGTTTAATTTCCATATTTTGTGTAGTTTTGAGACATAGTCTTAGCACTAATTTCTATTTTTAATGTGCTGTGGTCTAAGAGTGTGCCTTGTACAATTTCAATTTTTTTAATTTATTGAGACTTGATTTATGATTATGTGGCCAATCTTCAAATATATTCCATGTGCTGATGAGAAGAATGTATATGCTGTGGTTATTGCGTGTACTATTCTGTAGATGTCTTTTGGGTCCAGTTTGTCAAATGTCAAACGTAAGGCCAGAATTTCTTTGTTTTCTGCCTCAATTAGGTGTCTAATGCTGTCAGTGGGGTGTTGATGTTCCCCACTACATTTATGTGGCTGTCTAAATCTTTTCTTAGGTCTAGAAGAACTTGTTTTATGAATCTGGTGCTCCACTGTTGGGTGCATATATATTTAGGATAGTTAAATCTTGTCAAATTGAACTATTTATCATTATGTAGTGCCTTTTTCTGTCCTTCCTTATTGTTGATGGTCTAAAATCTGTTTTATCTGATATAAGAATAGCAGCTCCTGCTCTTGGTGTTCCATTTGTATGGTAGGTCTTTCTCCATCCCTTTACTTTGAGCCTACTGGCATCATTACATGTGAAATGGGTCTCTTGAAGACAACAGATGATCGACTTTTGTCTGTTTCTCCAACTTACCACTCTATGCCTTTTAATTGAGCATTTATATTGCTTTCATTTAGGATTAGTATTGATATGTGAGATTTTGATCCTGTAATGTTGTTGGCTGATTTTTTATAGAGTTGATTGTGTAATTGCTTTACATTATCTGCGGGCTATGTGCTTAAGTGTGTCTTGTGGTAGCAGGTATTGATCTTTTGTTTCCATGTTTAACACACCCTTAAAAACCTCTTATAAGGCTGGCCTGGTGGTAACAAATTACCTTAGTGTTTGCTTATTGAAGAAGGATTTTGTTTCTCCTTTTCTCATAAAGTTTAGTTTGGCAGGATATAAAATTCTTGGTAGAAATTTCTTTTCTTTAAGGATGCTGAAAGTAGGTCCCCAATCTCTTCTGTCTCTAAAGGTTTCTGCTGATTAGTCCACTGCTAGCCTAATGGAATTCCATTTATAATTGACCTAACCTTTCTCTCCAGCTACCTTTAAGATTTTTTCTATTGCACTGACCTTGGTATGACTACATTTGGGAATGGTCATCTTGTATAGTATCTCATGGGTGTTCTGTGTATTTCTTGAATTTGCATATTGACTTCTAGCAAGATTAGGGAAATTTTCATGGACTATATCCTCAAAAATGTTTTCCAAGTTGTTGGCTCTCTCTCTGGACTACAAATAAGTTGTAGATTTGGTCTCTTTATATAATGCCATATTTCTCAGAGGTTTTGTTCATTTTTAAAAAATTCTCTTTACCTTTGTCTGGCTGAGTTGATTTGAAGAACCTGTCTTTGAGCTCTAAGAGTTTTTCCTTGGCTTGTTTATCCTGCTGTTAATGTTTCTGACTGCATTACTAAATTCCTGCAGTGATTTTTTTTAGTTCCAGATGTTCAGGTTGGTTCTTTCTTAAAATGGCTATTATGTATTTCAGCTCTTGGATTATTTTACTGGATTCCTTGGATTCTTTGCATTGGGTTTCAACTTTCTTCTGGATCTTGATAAGCATTCTTGCCATCTGGACTCTGAATTATATATTTGACATTTCAGTTATTTCAATATGCTTAAGCACCATTGCTGAGGTCTATTGTGCTCATTTGGAGATAAGGTCTTGCATTCATTATTAATATTACCTAAGTTAGACAACTCAACCAACTCATAGATCTCCTAGCCTTTCTGTCCCCTTAGCCAGGATTGTTGCCATTGTTCATAAAATATCCCCACCACACACAAAAATGCATGCATGCATGCATACACACTTACTTTGTCACTAATATCACATTATTTTAGAATAAAACTTCTATTATCGGACCCTAAAGATTTCCAAATAAGAAAACTAATATCTTATAATCCCTAAAATAATAAACAGTGTCACATTTAATAATTATTTTGAAACTTAAAAATAAGAATAATATATAACATTTATCTTTTGTTCTCTTTTGTTTTCACTTCTTCATTCTTATGCCAATTTCACTTATTTTCTCAGATACTCCCTGCCTGTTTAGATTGATTATCATAAGACTGTATGTGTAGGCCAAAGTAATCAAAGACTTGGGTGGAAGTGGTCTTGTTTGTAAACATAAATTTGCTGCAGTTTTTCCCAATTGACACATTGTTTGACTAAAACAGCAAATCAATTTGGGTGAAACTGATTATTCAGTCACAGCGTTGCTTTTTACAAAGCATCAATTTATCTACCAGAAAACAAAAGCATTGTTACTTTTCACCCTAGAACTACACAGTCCCTAGAAAGTATGACTTCATCTTGAAGGCATGCCACTTCTGCAGCCTTAATGAGATCTGTGGAAACTGGAAATTGAAATGATGGGTATACAATCCTTCACAGGCAGCAGAAGGCAATTTTTCTAAACCTAAATCCTGTGATGTAGCCATTAATACTGAGTTTTTTTTTCTCATGGATCATGGTTATATTTTCTATCTAGAGAAGTTTATATAAGAAACTCAAAATCAACATTTCTAAATGTTTCTATTGTGCCAAGAATTGCTCTAAATACTTTATATTTATTAACTCATTTAGCCTTCACAGGAAACCTATGAGGCATCTATATATGAATATATGATTATTATCATCACTAGTCACATTTTATAAATAAAGAATTTATAAAAATGATCATCTAGCAAGTAATTTTAATGAGGGGTCAAAACCAGGCAGTCTGTCTTGAGTGTGTGTGTTTCATTACTATCTTATACCACTTATGAAGACAATAAGAACTAAAAGATTTATTGACATTTAAGTTTTTCTAAAGACTTCCTTTGAATTAACTTTTAATGTGTGCAATCAAATCAAAGTTTCTAATAAGAACAATAATTACAACAGCAGCACAACCAAACCCCACATCAGAAATAGCTGGTGGCGTCATAAGAAAAGGAGGAAAGAAAAAAATATGCATGCCTAGATTGTGTATTGTAGTCTCTTTTCTTTAGGTCACAGCAAGAAAGATTAATATTTCTGTGCTTTGCATCACAAATTATACCACTTGACACATTACCATTTTTTCTGATCATGATTTTGAAATAATGATTTTTAAAATTCATACAGTGAATAAATGCCATTTTGCTGATTAAAAAAGAAATGAAAAAGGAAAGCTACTTACTCTCCTTTACTGATTCTCTCATTGACTTAATATGTATTGAATACACACTCTTCTTTTTGTCTTACACTGTAGGTGCTGTCTTTACAGCTAAGAAAAAAGTCCCTGTTATAATGGAGTTTGCATTCTAGTGGGAGAGGCAGATAGAAAAGAAGTAGAGAGGCAATATAGGATAAGATAGTGATAAGCACTAGAAAGGAAAGAAAGCAGGACAAAGGGATAGTGAATCCAGGAGGGAGAACTCTGGGAAAATGACATTGAAGTAAAAACTCAAATTATGAGTAGTAACACATATAAATGTCTGAGCAGAAGAGCAAGCATAAATGAATGCTCTGAGGTGGGGACTAATTTAACATGTCCAGAGCAGTTCAGAGAGCAGTGCAATGGCAGAAAAGTGAGGGAGGGGAACAGTGGTAGATGTCGAGGTCATAGAGATAGGCAGGGACCAGATGGGTGGCAACTTGTGAGATATGATATAGATATGAGTTTCATCCTATGTGTATCACTGAAGAGTTGCAATCAGGACTATGATTTGATTTGTTTTGAATACGGCTACTGTGTAAAGACAAAACTATAGCAGGCAGTGGGAGAGGGCAGAACAATCAGCAGGCCACTGCAGACATCCAGGCTAGAGATGACGCTGTTTGCACAAGCGCGCTAGTAATGGAGGTGGGGAGAAGTGGAGATTCAGAATCTATTTTAAGGTAGAGAAAACAGGACTTGCTGATGGATTAAAGGTGGAGTGGGAAGGAAAACAAAAGATCAAGGATAATCCAACTGCTTCCTTCCATCTGTGTGGAAGAAAAAAGAACAACTTGAATGAATAGCAAAACAGCCTGAATTCAGATTACAATTATTACAGAATTTTAAAATTAAGTAAATTTGGAGCATCATACTGTTTTCATTTCCCATGTTCCCATGAAGTTTTTATTTCCAAATGGGTTTTCAGTAAGATTTCCATTGATTTCCTTCTTTACCATTCAATTATTTCAATTTATTCTGCTTGCATAAGAAGGAACCTCTGGGCAATTAAATCCACTAATATTAATTTTTCATTAGTCTATTTTGTTTTTTTCTGGCTAAAGTAATTTTTAAAACATTTGCAAACTGAACAATCTCAGTAATCTTTAATGCATTTTACTTCCAGTTTTTCTTTAGCAAGGTGCCTTGCATAATCAAATTTTCAAAAGGCTATTGTGTTTGGCTTGTTAATACTTACAACATTTTGAGTCATGTTGATTTATAGATCTTGATCTTCAAAAGAAATGCTCAAGTGGAGAAAAATACATAGTTTTTAATCATTCAGAACAGTGAAATTCCTAAAGGGAGGAAAAATTAAGGAATATGATTGCCTTCAGCCCTGACCTCAGCAGTAAACTTGTGACTCACCTGTAATGGAAAGGTCATATAATATGGATTATGTGGCAGTTGAATGAATGTGTGGCAACAAGAACCTGAGGCTGTTCTCGGATCTACAATGTCCTATTTATTCTATGCCCAATGCTTGGAGCTTGACATTTTTAACTGTACAGCTGAGCTGAACTAAGAGGAGAAAGCAAAAAGAGCATTTTGGTTTAAGCATAAGGACTTTTGAAACAATTTCAGCAATCACCTCAAAGCATAGAAATGCTTCTAATATTAATGCAATCACATTCTCTTGCTGTGGCCAACAGTCTCTGCATATTGAATGGGTTTTTACTGCTCAAGTGAACCAGGGAATTATGCATTAGGTTCCTGTTCTTCAGACAAGAAAGTCTCCTCAGCTACTCCTCAAACGCTTCCTCTCTGCAGGTGAAAGTGCTAGATTGGATTTTCTAGGAAGTAAGATAGATTTTTCTAAGTGGCTCAATCCTAGAGCAACAAACAAGGCTGCTACAGCTTCACATGGTGCCTCAAGACTCCTTTCAGCTGGTGATAACTGCATTCCAAAACCAGATGAAGATTATTTACCTTAGTTTCCAACTGTTTGATCTGGAGTTTGGCCAATCACCCCTCGTCATCAGCTTTCCTCAAGCTCACTGACCTCACTGTAAGTCTCACGTCTTTGCAGTGTTTGCTTTAACTGCCATGTTTTATAATTTCAGCCAAGATTGGCACAAAAAAAAATTATATTTATTAGGTAAGAATAAGGCTTCTAAACTGAATGAATTTTCCCCCCAAAATTTGTCTCAATTAAGGCTTTCTTGATGAAGAAAAACATAGTTATGTGGGTCTAAATTACTCAGAGACTGAAAGATTAGGATGGGAATAGGAGAAATGAGCAAAGGGAAGCATAAAGAAAAGTAAAAGGAAGAGGAAGAACAAGCATAAAGGAATGAAGATGAAGTGGGGGAAGCTCTATGTACTGTGTGTGAATGTGTGTGGCATGGGTGAGTGCTCAGGAAAATCGGCACCAAACAGTAAGTCATTTTCATTTTCTCAACATTTAAAATACAGTCTATATACCTGATGTGCACTTGAGTGGCATTAATTGATAGTGATTTACTGTATTAAAAGTACCACATTCACCATTATGCTTTCAATTCAGTTATAAAGTTGCACTGAATTACCTGTTCATTTGGATTCATTTATCTTCAAGAGGAGGAATGAAATAGAATAAAATATAAATAAATGTATTTTCACAATTGTCATTAATTATTTTAAATGTGCAAAAATATTTTCCTTATGTCTCACTTTAGGAAAAATTCTAAATGAAAATTTAACCTCATATTAGAGAGGAAAAATGTTTTGTCATTTAAAAAATAATTCATCTTTGTATGTTTCAAGAGAAGTCAAAAATTACACTTTCAAGTGTTGGGAACTAATTCTGTTAAAAGACTATTGTTTTGGTTAAAAAAATTAAAAACTGTGGAGATCAGCTTTGGCCTAAAGGTGCTGTTTAAAAGTGTTCAGTAGAAAAATGAGATGACTATACTTGACAATAATTTATTGTATATTTCAAAATAGCTAGAAGACTTGGAATATTCCCAGCACAAGAAAATGATAAATGTTTGAGGTGCTGAATATCCCAGTTACATAGCTTTGATCATTACACATTGTATGCTTTTATGAAAATGTCATATGTACCCCACAAATATATAATTATTATCAATCTATATAAATTAAAAATAAATTTCAAAAATAAAAAAATAATAATAATAATTCATATACTCTTTTTAAAATAGGATAGGAAATAAGATTCTCAACACATAATGTGACTTCTCAATTTTAAACTCATGTTTGCCAAGGATATTTTCTTGGTCATGTTCTCCTCTCTGAGCTCACTCTAAGCAATGCCCTTCAGTTTCACAACTTTAACTCTCACTTTGTAGTGGGTAATTTAAATTTCCTCTCCAGGCCCTCAGCTCTAAATATAAACCTAGAACTGTAGCATCCCTCCTACCTAAAATCAATGTTTTAAATTTCTTCAATATTCATCTACTAGGCTGGGCAAGATAGCTCACGCCTGTAATCCCAGCACTTTGGGAGGCCGAGGCAGGCAGATCACGAGGTCAGGAGATCGAGACCATCCTGGCTAACATGGTAAAACCCCGTCCCTGCTAAAAACACAAAAACAAAATTAGCCAGGCGTGGTGGTGGGCGCCTGTAGTCCCAGCTACTCCAGAGGCTGAGGCAGGAGAACAGCGTGAACCCAGGAGGCGGAGCTTGCAGTGAGCCAAGACCTGCACTGCAGCTTGGCCAACAGAGTGAGACTCAGTCTCCAAAAAAAAAAAAAAACTAGACAATATAACAGCACCACCCTTCCGTTCAAAAATTAAACTTGTAATGAGTCATTATTATGAAAGATTGTTCAGTCTAAACTCCCCATTTGATTCGTCAAGACTGTTCAAAGTTTTGGTCTCAGACTACCTTTGTAATTTCCTTCACCACTATCTTTCCTGTACGTCATATTCCACACAATCTGAGGTTGCTATTTGTCATAGACATCTTGCAGTTTCTCTCTGTGTGCCTGATCATCTTTACTCCATAGGGCAGCCATGGACATGTGCCCTTCAGAACTCTTTAAGAAAACCTGCTATAGGGAGCAGAGTTAACTGAAAGCCTGCAGCAGCCAGTCCTGTGAATGCTGAGGCCAAACTTTCCCTGGGTTACTGTTAACCAGTGACTCAGCATAGCAGAATTATGAGTGCTAGCCCATTTCTGCCCTGTGCAATATGTCTCAAATAGGCAACTTTGATTCATGGAATCCCCATCATCCTGCCTGAGACTTTCTGAGAACAATGCTATAGCCTAGAACTCTTCCTGTCTAATTCTTTCCTCTCTCCTTTCAAAAAGAACAGACATGCATCATGCTCTGAGGCTTTATCTATTCTTACACCTTCACCCTTTATTCTTCGTGTCTCCCCTAATAAATGTCTAGTACACATAGTCCCATGTTGGTGTCTGCTTCTCAGAAGACCTAAGCTGACAAACACTTCTTACCTCTGTGTATCTACTTCTACTCATCCTCCAAGATTGAATTCAAATACAATTCATCAGCAATTCTCCAATTAATTATCTGAGAGCAGCTCTTTTTCTCCTCTGATACATCATATCCTTTACTTCCTCTTTTTATGGTATTTTATTCCTTCAAAAGTGTATGAATATGGGCTGTTTGGACCCACAGTGGCAGTGGCTGCTATGCACGCCGACCTATGTGTGGTGGCAGCTGGGGAGCCCAAGGTTGCGCCTCTCCCGCAAGTGCTGACCTAGGTGGGTTATGAGTGGACAGTGGCCTCGGTGACCAGCCAGCCAGGTTGAGGCTTTGGAGAACAGAGCAGAGCCTGGGCCCAGGCCTGAACCAGGGCAGGATAGGTGCCCAACAGCCCCTGGCCCACCTGGTGGGTAGGGCAGCAACAGTGGCCTCATTAGATGAAGAGAGCTTTGCGCTGTACTTCACCTCTAATATAGAATTTGATGCTGTGATTGGATATTTAGGGGATATTATCAAAGATGACAAGTTCTAGTTATTAGAGAAATTTTATGGACAAGTACTACTAAGAGTTTGCAGACATAGAAGAAAATAAACTCAACCTCATGCCTATTTTAATGAATATATTTCTTTGGTAGGAAAGTATGTCGAACAGCTGCTGGAGAGGATTCCTGGATTTAACGTGGTGGTTTTCACAGCAACATTACAACACCATAAGGATGAAGTGGCTGGTGACATATTCAACACGCCGCTCACATTTACAGATTTTTCTGGCTTTTAAAGAAATATTTCTGGACTACAAAGCAGAGAAAGCAGACCAGGGACTGGACTTAAGCGGTGGTTTAGTGGTAACTTTGTCGTGCAAACCATCTTCCATCCCAGAACGATCTGCTGCACTAAGTTCCTGCCTCCAGGCAATGAATGGGAGCATTCTGGATGTCACTGGTGCAATAGGCCAATAGGCTCAGCTAATTATGACAGAAGAATACATCTTAAATAGACTGACTCCGTTCTGCAACTCTTCATTCACGTTAAGTATTGATGGGTCAAAACCAAAATGATCTCACGCTCCTAGACCTGTTTCTCCTGAAACACTTTTCTGCATTTTATAACCTTAGTACTCTTCCCCAAGTGCTCAGTGACCCTAGTATTCCTCCCCTCCCCAACTAGACACCTCTTTCAGGTGCTCTGAGTCAGATTCCTCTAGAGCAAGCTCATGTCAAGCATTCCACCTAGGGGGACCCTTCCGCCAGTATATGTGTTGGTATGTCAACAGTGTGGAATAATCTGCCATCACGAACCCTTCTTGTCCCAGCAGGCTCTGCATGAATCTCTTTGTGCACTCACAGCTCTTTTTTACATAGGTCAGAGTTTCAGTCCTTCAGCCTCAATGGGGCTTTTGAGTATTTGATAGTATTTATCTAGGGTGTTCCTCAAGCCAGCTGCCTGCCTTGAGATTTCCGAATCTCCCATGTTCACAGCTTGTCTTGGCTGTAGGCATCAACAGAAACAGTGAAACTGTATCAGGACTGTTTCTGGAAGTCTTTTTGAACCATTATTTTTGAAAAATATAGATGAATATGCAGGCTAACATAGTAAATATGATCATGAAATTTCCATGATTACCCACTTAAAGATCAAGGTATCCCATGCTGTGTGCTTTTTAGTTGTTAGTGCTATGAAGACAAAAATGCTTTCTATATTGGTGTTCAATTATATCTTACTGAGCACCAATGAATCTATACTGTATGCTGGAAGTAGACCAAAAGATATTCTGTTATTACAGCATATTCAGTGTGTTTATGCATGATTGCAGAAAATGTTTTCCATATAAACCAGTTTGTTAGATTTTCTGCTGGGGTAGGTAGGGACTCCATGATTTCTTCTTACTGTCAAAATCTTTCCTATCAAGATGGTGTTTCACTAGCCTCGCTCAATATGAGTAGGAGATAGTAAACAGCTTTACTGGTCATCTGTCTGCTTTGGTTAATACAATGTTTGGTAGAATATTATTTACCAGAAATCATGTATGTCACATCTGTATAAGAAGAAGAAACACAGTAGTTCAAGCCCCAATGTGTAACTTTGATTTCTTTAAAGTAAAAATAGAAATCTGTATTGAATTTGGATATTCTGGTTTTAAAGGATTAGTTACAAGCTATATATTTTTCTGTACTGATGTGTTGCTTATTTATACTTTGATACCATGAGTAGAAAAAAAAAATGAATATGTTTTATGTTGAATACTAACATAAAATAAAGCATTGTCTGCAATCCAATCATTTAAAGACAATTATCCTTATCAAAAGAGAGTAAACATATAGGCCAAGATTTGAAAAATGATTGGTGAGCTTAACTTGAAAAACCTGGGTAAGCATAAAACTAATTTGAATATCATAATGATTCCTTCATGTCCAACAGTCTCCTGAATGATATGCAGTAGTATGATTACCCATAAAATATCTTTAGTCTTCAAGGAAAATTGACATTCCAGGAATTAGTAACAAATCAATCCTGTAGATTCCCATTCTCCTTGCTCATCAATGCAGTCATGGAAGTACATGTACTCTACTTTGAGATTAATAGTAAAGGACTATCATCTTTTTGGACACCAAGATTCATATGAAGATCTTCTTCTCTTCATCATTTTATCTTTCTTTCCCCTCCCTCCCTTTCTTTCTTCCCTACCGCAGCCTATCACTCTACCCTTGTCTCCTTTTCCTTCCTCCATTCCTATATTTTACTTTCATCACTTTAACATAAAATGTAATACAGCATACAAAGAACTCTAACAGGAAAATGACTAGGTGCCATCAGAGGACAGGAGATTATTTCTGAAGACAGGATTGAGGAGGTACACCATGAGCTCTGTCTTTAAGAGAGATTAAGAGACAGGCACAGTGGCTCACACCTGTAATCCCAGCACTTTGGGAGGCCAAGACGGGCAGATTACCTGAGGTTGGGAGTTCGAGACCAGCATGACCAACATGGTGAAAACCCATCTCTACTAAAAAAAAAATAAAAATAAAAATACAAAATTAGCTGAATGTGGTGGTGCATGCCTGTAATCCCAGGTACTCAGGAGGCTGAGGCAGGAGAATCACTTGAACCTAGGAGGCAGAGGTTGCAGTGAGCCAAGATTGTGCCATTGCACTCCAACCTGGGCAAGAAGAGCGAAACTCTGTCTCAGGAGAAAGGAAGGAAGGAAGGAAAGAAGGAAGGAAGGGAGGAAGGAAGGAAGGAAGGA
>NW_012107452.1:259303-276333 GCF_000951045.1 Mandrillus leucophaeus
GGAGGGAGGGAGGGAGGGAGGGAAAAGAAAATTTCTAGGCAAAATTAACATTTGCACTAATAGAAATAAAGAAAGGGACATATTACTTACTGGTACTGGTGAAGATTTTATATGTATTAATAGATAAATACTAAATCTACATAGATAATATAATACAGAGATAATAAAGCTTATATTGCAAAGAATAGGGAAATACATCTGTTATGTCATAATAGTACATTTGAAAGTTTTCCTGACGGTAATCCTGAACTGATGGAGGTTTTAGGCTGGAGATGAATAATAAGATTTAGATTTAGGAAAGATAATTTTGCTGGTGGTTTAATGGTGGACTAAGGGAGAGGGCTTGAGTAATACCTGTACCAATATATATTTTCATACATAATTACAGTTGCAAATAAGTAGACATGCAGTCTACTCATACAGGAATTTATTGACATCCACTGAAATGCTTAGCACTGAAGCATTCTCAAATTATTACAAAATATTTACTTGGATATTATCTTAGCTTGGAAATTAGTTCATACATTCAAATAATTACTAAGTCATATGAAATGTGGACCATCTTCATAATCGTGGTTTTAAGAATGTAATACTCATGGAGTGTGAATCAAGTAAGAATGCTGTCATAGGTCAATGTTAGCAAGGAATCCCAGTAACTCACAAGAAAAAGTCTGTTTATCATTGAGGCTAGCCTTGGACTGCAAGGAACTATTAAAAGGGAAATTTGGAGGATTTCTTTATATTACCACAAAATTGAAGGAAAAAGCAGCAACATTATTAGTAAGGAATCCTCAAACATGCCTCCTGAAGCCCTCCTATGCCAGCACTCTCCTAGATGACTCATGTTGTCAAAACTATTATGCATTTCAGAACATCTGGAACTCCTGGTAGGACTATGATCTCAAGCATGGCTGTCAGGGCCTCTCCTTAAGATGTAGGTGCTGCCTCATGGTGCCATGTTGGTAGCCAGTGATGGTTAACATTCATTTCATTTCTCATCCAACAAGAATTCATTAGCTTCCTTGTTAAGTAGACACTTAGAAAACATATTTTTATTTGAGCTTCACAGTAACTCTATGAAATATCTATTATTACACTCATTTTATAGGTGTTCACATTGTAGCTCAAAAGATGTTAAATAACTTGCCAGTTATCACAGAGCTAGAAACATGTGGAGTAGACAATAAAACCACTGACTGACCAACTCTGATGCCTTTCTTTTAGAGCATTCTAGAATGCCGTCAATCTAAACAAATGTTCATAACTCAATGTCATAGTACTACAGATAAGTGTAAACATCAAACCTCAGGTGTGAAAGATATGTATCTCCTGGTAGATAGGGTAGGGGATGAATGCATCAGCTGGATCTCACCACTCAAGATCTAAAACATTAAATTAATAAAACTTATAACAATCCTTTCTACATTCCTACTTTGATTCTGCATCATTTTCTGACACACACCCAAAATACACACATACACACACACACACACACACATAGTCTAATAAGGCATGATTTGAAACTAATAATTTTTAAAGGGTAACCTTATAAGAAGACCCAGTAGCCTATTCAAATATGTAGGAAGACTTTCAGAAAAGCATATGGAAATTTGATGAACTGGTTTAACATATCCTGCCTTCAGCAAAGTAAAGAAAAATAATACTTTGCTTTTAAAAAGCACGATGACAGATTAATGCTTTACAGATGACTAGAAGGTAAATTTAAGACTAATTTTGAAGCTGAGAGGCTATTATTTAGAAACTCAAACGAATAGTACAAAGGCAATATGAATATCTGCAAACTAAAATAGAAGACATTATTTTCCAAAAATGTCATTTTAATTGACAAGAACATGAGATGTCACAAATAAAACCCATAGATCTGGATAAGTTCAGCAACTGGATATTAAAAATACAGAAATCAGCAGCAACAGGATTAACTGATTATAGGTAAATGGTTTTATTGGTATCAGAGTTAACCTACTGTTAAAATGTACTGAAATAGTCATACTTGCTATTTGCTTTTGTTTCCCACTGATAGCAATTAAATAAGAATTATTTAATAATTTATTCAATCTGTATTTATTACATGCTTATCATCTATCAGGCATTGTTCTGGTTTGGCACTGTGGGTAAAGCAATGAACATGAGAGAAAACTCACTGCCCTTTGTGGCTTATATTCTAGTAAGAAGAGGCAGAAAAACGTTTTCCATCAATATACAGGATAGGTAAGGACAAGTGCTATGAAACGAGGAGGACAGAGACTGCCAGGGTGGGTGTCTCTTTATATAAGGTAGACAAGGTGAGCCTCTCTGATATGGTGAAAGTTGAACAAGGGCCTGAACTACATGAAGAAGTAAGCCATGCAAATATCAAGGGAGAATGTTGCAAGCAGAAAGAAGAGCAAGCACAATGGCCCTGAGTCCTTAGTGAATTCAAGAAGCATCAAGGGAGTCAAGTATAGCTAGAACACAATACATAAGGGGGCATTGGGTTAGAAAGGTAGTGGGTTCAGATCACACAGAACCTTGTTTTGAGAAAGGGGTGCATAGCATCTGACTTAACGATTTAAGAGTATCTCTGGCTACTATGGTATGGAAAATAGATTATAGAGGAACTGAGAGACCAAGGAAGAGGCCATTTTTGGTAAGCCATATTATAGCTATAATGCCTTGGTTTAGGCTAAGAGTCAAGGTGGTGAAACGTGATTGAATTCTGGATAGAGTCTAAGGGCAGGGCCAACAAGATTTGCTGATGGATTCAGTGTTAGGAATAAGTAATAGAAAGAAAAATAAAAGGACGGCACTAAGAATTTTGGCCTGAAAAAACAGTCAAATGGAGGTGTTTCTATTTCCTAATATGGGGAAGACCATGTTGAAGCTAGAAAATTCAGTGTTCAATGTTGAGCACTTTAAGTTTTAGTCACGTATAGACATCCAAGCAGAGATGTTAAGTAGAGAGTTGGATATGTGAGTCTGGGGTTCAGGAGAGAAGTCTAGACTGGAAATACGAATTTGGAAGTAATCAACAAAAATGTCAATGAAAAGCAAGATATTGGATGAGGTCATAAAGAAAGTAAATGTAATATATACTTCCATGTTTAAGTTGATGTTTAGTTATCAGAAATACGGGTTACTATTTCATATAAAGTGATACTCTGGCTATATATTCAAAGTTACTAGTATTTACTAATTGGTTTTAATAATATACTCAATAAACATGACTTTTTATTTTCAAGTGATTTTACTTTTAGTTTTTCTAGCTTATGGAATGATTTTTAAGCTCTTTCATGATAGGGCAATGTCTTAATTATTTTGCATCTTCCCATAATACTTAGTAAAACATTTGACATAAGCTTCAATAAATGTGCTGAATTCAAAAATATATAGATATGAAAAAAATCAAAATGAAGACTCCAGATTATTTATATGATATACCTACAGCTTAGTGCTATAATAAACATGCAAATGTAAAAATATGATTTTACCTGCACTCTAGGAGTTTCACATTTGTTATTCTCCCTCACATATTCTATTTAAAAACAGAATTCCATTTTGTGATAGAATTACAGCTGCTGGTGTTCCTGGGACACTGAACTGCTGTCAATGCTACAATAGTTATAATAATTTATCAATATGTATAGTAACCCTATAAGAAAAATTGCATTATGACTATTTTATCAATTTAAATAAAAGAAAACACATTATGCATGCAGGATTGTGGACTAACAAGTTGCAGAACTTGGATTCAAACCCATGTCAGTTTGACTTAAGAAACCAGGATTTTATTTTTATTCTACCATCATTCTTATCTGAGAAGTCTCTAAAAGTCATAAACTAATAGATGTGTGAGACTCAAATATAATAGAAAGCATATTTTTGAAAAAATTCAAGAAAGAGAGCGAGAAAAAAAGAAACTCAACCATACAGACAATGTAGAATATTGTCTCGATTCTTGCAAACATGAAAAGAGAAGCAAGATAAAGAATTATCCCCTTGTTCCTTACTATTGCATAGACATGCTTCAAATTTATAATAACCAAGTTTAGAAAGCCATGTTGAGTCGTTGCTCTTATAGCTCTCATTGTAGATATTGACTTAACATTTGCCAAGTACCTACTATGTACCATCTCCAGTGCTAGAAGCTGAAAGCAGGAAGATAAATAACACATGGCCCCTAGTAGGCAAGGAAGTTTGCAGTTTATTGAAAGAGATAAATGACGAAACAAAAATTATAATAAACTGAGTAAATGCTGATGTAGGAGGTTTACACAGTTATTTGATTACATAGTAGCAGCAACTAACACACTTTCTTAAGAATGTGATGCCTGAACTGAATCTGGGGGGATGAAAAGTGTTAACCAGGCAGGGAGGGTACTCCTGGAACACAGATGGTACAACCAAATGTCTGTTCAACAGCTCACTCTGGCTGAATCAGATAAGGGTTAGGGAGGGTGAGGGTGAGGGTGAGTGGTGATACATTTTCAGGGATGAGACTGGAGAGGTAAGTAGGTGATAGATCATAAAAGTCTGTCTAATTCATACCAAGAAATTTGGACATTGGCCTTGAAGAATTTCTAGCTTGAGGATGACATGATAAGATTCATAGTTTAGGAAGCCAATTGGCTGAAGTGTATAGAATTTATTTGAAGAATGGATAAGGCTATTCATCCACAGGAGGAAAAATTATTGCTTGTTGCAGTAATCAAGGTGAGCAAACATCATGCTCTGCACCAAGGGAGATGGAGAGGCACATATAGCTTAGAAAATTTGGAATTGATTGGAATTATTGACTGGATAGATATGAGAGGAAGGATAAGCCCCAGTTTCTAGGCTTTGAGAAAAGACTGTACCATGATCTAAATTGGCAAATAAGTTAGAAGAACTGGTAGGAGAAGGGTAGTTGAATAATGATGAGTTTGTTTTTTGATGTGTTGATATTGAGGAGCACATAAGGCTTGTTTGTGCAGAGCAGTAGCAAATGTATATAATAAGTCTTAATCTCAGAAGAGAGATCTGAGTAGCTGATATAAACTTGAGAGTCACAATTGAAACCATGGATATAGATGAGACCAACTCTTAGAGGGCAAAGGAGAGTAGAGAAGGATAATGAAGGGTAGCATAATAGAAGTGAAGGAAAGGAAGGGACAGGAAGGAAGGTTAAAAAAAGGGAACAGAAGGAGAAGGATACAGTATTGAGAATCCTAATATTTAAGAGGCATGCCAGCGGCCTGAGAAGGCGTTTTAGAAGGACACATTAGAAAGTTCAAAGGAAAATGGAAAAAAGTGTCGTGAGAAAATCTAGAGAGAAAATTACCTCAAAAAAAAAAAAAGGCCAGGTGTGGTGCTCACACCTGTAATCCCAGTACTTTGGGATGCTGAGGCGGGCAGATCACTTGAGGTCAGGAGTTTGAAACCAGCCTGGCCAACATGGTGAAACCCCGTCTCTACTAAAAATACAGAAATTAGCTGGGCGTGGTGGCACACGCCTGTAATCCTAGCTACTAGGGAGGCTGAGGCTGAGGAATTGCTTGAACCCGGGAGGCAGAGGTTGCAGTAAGCTGAGCGACCACTGAAACGCCATGTAAAGGAAAAAAAACCACACACACACTCACACACACACACGCACACACAAAGACAAGTGCCACATAATTTCACTCACGTGGAATCTTAAAAAGCTGATCTCATAAAAGAAGAGGACAGAGTGGTGGTTACCAGGAGTCTGGGTGGTTAGTGGAGACAGAAGATGGGGAGAAGTTGGTCAAAGGACATACAATCACAGGAGGAGTTTTTAAAATGCCTACAATAGGCAAACATATAGAAACAAAAACTAGGCAAGTGGTTACCTGGGGCCAGGAGTAAGAGGAAAGGAGAAGAGGGAAGGAGAGAAATGGAGAATGACTACTAATGATTGTGGAGTTTCTGTATTGGACTATGAAAATGTATTAAAATCGGCTGTGGTGGTGGTAAAATTGGCACAGCTCTGTGAACATGCTAAAAACCAATGAACTGTACATTTTAAATGAATGACTTGTATGATATGTGAGTTATATCTCAATAAAGCTGTTAAAGGATTAAGACGAAAGTTAGAGCTGCATCATACAAAGATATATTACTAACTCCCTCATTCTCATGCTACATGTTCTATCCCATAGAGCTGATAATATGTGAGATTTACTCTGTAATAAATTATAAATGCAATAAAATCCATAGGAAAGGTGACAAATAGAGGAGTATTGACCTCAAAGATGGCTGTGGCTGAATTTAATAAGCCTCTGAAACAATTTCAAAATTGCGAATTTAAAGTTTGAAACAAATTTATATTGAATAGAGCATAGAGGTTATTCCTTCAGTTCTGGGAGTTTCCACTTTTAGCAGAACATCTTGACATTGCTCTTTGCTTTCAGGTTGGCAACATTTCAAACCTGTCCATTTTCACATAAACATGTCCCAAAACAGACAGCATTCTTACATTGGAAGCAGGCTGACACATGAACCTACAGTTACATGGGCACAAACATTTAAGGGCATCTTAATTTCTTCTTCTTGATCTCAGACTTTCAAAGACCTTTCTATATTCTTTTTGTTTTTTCAGTGCTAAGGTGGCAAATTATCACAAAATTTAGCACTTAAAGTCCAGCTTAGTCTGAAGCAAACCAGGAAGGTTGTTCACACTAGCAGAATACTGTAGTCTAGTAGAATATACCATGCCTAAAAGATCTATACTTCACTCAATTGAAGAAGCAGAAAATTAATATACATAAAAGTAAACCTCAGTTAAAAAAAAAAAAGTCAAGTGAAAGAAAATGAACACAAAAGCAGAATTTCAAAACAAAATGATAAGAACCAATCACACAATCAAGCTAGTACTAATTATGCAAAGTGCTTATATAAGAAGTAAGAAAAGTAAGGTTGTTTTCAGGGAAATTTTTCATATGGCAAAAATAACAAAGCAGACATATGATCCACCAGTGTTTAGACTAATCTTTCATTGGTAGTATACACCATGTTTTTGTTATTCTTTTATAGCTGCTGGTGTGTCTTATATGATGACTTTAATTCTCACGTTAAATGGTTATTATATCTTTATCATTCCCTTCAAATCTGTCAATTGCTTGTATTCTTTTTATTAGTTTTTCCTGTTGTCAACTCATATTCTAGGTGAGATATCAGAGAACAAATAGTGGTATGCGATGTTCCTTAGCTCAACAGCTGCTGTGGATGAGACAGCAAAATAATTACAGCTAAATATAAACAGCTCTCTTTCCTCAGAGGCTATGGATACTGTAATGGAGACTACCATATCTCCATTAAAATAGCTAACAAATCAGGAATAAATAGATTTTTTCTAAGTATTCATAACCTCTCAAGACCTGCCTAAAAATTTCAAACTAACATTATGAGCAACAACATTTTTTATAAAATCATATTCAATTTTTAATGAGTAGAAAATATCTCCTAATCATTATATATCAATAATTATGTTTCTAATTTGTTTAAACCTACAGAATAACCTATAATTCCACGATTCCCTAATTTGCCTGAATACATGGCCTTCCTTTGTTAAATGTCAGCCTCCCTACCACCACGTTGCTTTTCTTCAGCAGCCTGAACTACTGCCCAAACTTAATTTATCCCTTTCAGTTACAAATACCTAGAGTCATCATCCAAAATGTAGTCTCCCATTAATACAACTAATTAGACAAAATATACACCAAAGTTGTAGGACAAAAACCATTTGAAGTGAAATTGCATTTCTGTTTCAAGACTTCCCAAATAAACTAAAATGTCATTATTTTCATTTTCCTTTTCCTTGTGTTAAATCTAAACAAACGTAATCTCATATGGTCAGGTTTTAATTTACCTTTGGCTCTAAAGTCTTTATCCTTCATTTATGTCCTTGCTCACAGTGGGTTACAGAGAAGTGGCTAAACAATGAAAATCTTATACTTGGAACAATTGTTTGAAAGATAATTTCCATATATTAATTTATTTACCATTTACCAAAACATATTTTAGGTACTGAGAATATATTGGTAAATAAAAACAGCCAAATGTTTACCTCATTTTACTTACATTTTTATGCATTCAGGGGTTGAGGGGTAAACATTAGAAATAAACAATAAACAGTACAGACTATATATAAGTGATCTGAACAAAATAAATTTGAATCTGTGGTCAGGAGAGGGTGAAGACTACTAGATTGGTCAGTTAGGAAAGCTGAGACCTGAAATGCTAGAAGGAACCAACCATGCTTCAAGTGGCATAATTAGAGAATTCCAGATAGAGGAACAAGTAAACCATTTCTAAGTTTAGAACCTTTATGTATTTTAGAAATAGGAAAAAGAAGATGAGGATAGCTACAACACATTAAGTGAGGACAAGAGGATAAGAGTTGAGAGAGATTAGAGGTGGAGATATTCAGGGACAAAATTATTTCAGTATTCAATAATATATTAAATAGTTTAGACTGTATTCCAAGAGCCATGCAAAGTGATTGCTGGCCAGGCAGGAGAGGGTCTAAGGAGAAGAATAACAGGAATTAATTCAGATTTATAATGATCACTCCCCGTTTCTGCTTGGACAGTGAACCATAGAGGATGTGAGAAATATATTCACTAATTCAAACACAAAGAATTGACTCAGAGACAAGAACAGGAGAAGCGAGACTTTTAATGGTAGTCTTGCAAGATCGGGTGTCTGGTAGGCAGGCACACCTGGGGCAGTTACAGCAGGTAATTTATCTCCTAGTACACAAGTCCCTCCCCCAGTTCCTTGCTGGTTGAGTACTATGGAGTTACAATTTTCCCAGACGTTGCCTAAGTTTCATTATCCCTTACAAGGTTATACCCTGGTCCCCTTCCCAGCTTAAATTTTGATTTCTTAATAATGAAACTTTCTTCCCTTTTATGGGCTGACCCCTCCTCTACATACTGTTCACTTATTGTGAACTTCTAGGTGCATGAGTCATGTGGTTTGCCACATTCGCAGACTGGCTGCCAGTACTTAGATTTATCATGCCTTGAAAACAGACCATTTAAAATGTTTTCTCACAAATTCCCTCCTCTTTTGTATCTATTTCTGATGGTCTCATTTTCATCTAAACCCTTTTGCTCCTCGAATCACTTGAGAAGTTGTTTATTTTGGTTTCTAAAAGTAGCAGGCTATTTTTCTGGTAGGACATGGGCATTTGTTTATTAACAGCTATTTCAATTAATTTCTGTGCTAGTCTGCTGACACAGAAATAATACAACACCCCACTGCTGTTAAGACTTCTGCCACAATTATGAGACATGTAAGGATTGAAGCTACCATGCCTTTCTATTTTCCTAATCATCCTTCGAGTCAACCCGTAAATGGATCATCAATTCCAGCATTTTCTGCCAGTTTGTTGGCTACAGTTGTCAGTCCTTGTTAAGCGTTCATGATGGTCCCATCTGGGGCAATATTTTTGGGAATGAAAGCACATTTCCCACCCAGCATGACATATACGACCCCTTTTTCTGCTAGTATTATGTCTAGTCGAAGCCTGTTTTCCCAGGCCATTCGACTGGTGGCATCTAACTGGCTAGCCACCCCCTTGAGGGCATCCTGAGTATAACTGATGAATCTCTGTTGATTACAATAGATGTAGTTAATCCAATCCACATTTTTATTGATAGCTGACCACCAGAAGATTACTGACTCAAACCCAGCAGCTATTTGGTTTGGGGCCTTAAATTTATTAGGCACCCCCACAGGGACTCCTATCAAGTCAACATATAAATTGAGATCAAAAGAATTTGTCAAATCTCCCAGTTTTGGTGGCCATGTGTGTTTTCAGGTATTTTATGGAATGCCAGGGTGAAGGGAATGGCCATCTAGACTAAAGCACAAATCCCAGTTCAATTGGATGGTAACAGGTTACAGAGGTTCCTCTTCCCACAATACCACCAGACATCAGACCGGGGTATATGGAGGCTGAGTAAATGCCATTACGATGATATTTAGGATGTGGGTACAAGTCAATAGTTCTCCCATGGGCTTAATGAACTCTGCTCCCTGCCTAGAGAGGCAAGAGGACTGGTTCATCTTACCTATAGAGAATGAGGTGATTGCTATGGAATCTGACCTTTGCAATACAGGAAAGAGCAATGATAGACTCTTACAAGTCTCATTTCCCCATGCACCAGTGTCCTGGTATAGAGCCAACATGCAATGCATTCCTTCAGGATTGGTATCCCATCCTAGGGAAAATGGAACCACTTGTGCTTGAGGTTGTCCCATAGCACATGCATAGCAGTTACTCTTGTTGAGGGCTTGTACCGAAAATTTGACCCATGTCAAATGGCATTCACATCCCTGTATGCTGTCTCAGTTTCTAAGGTTTGCCTTAAATCCTTTACCTCAATTATTTCTACCCTTTTAGGGTCATTATTTGGTGAACTAAAGTGTTTATTGGGGCCTGGGGTTGGAGTAGTCCCAGGCAAATGGGAGGCTGAGTTCTTGATTAGTTTGAGAACAGATCACCCTAGGGTGTCTTTCCTTGTGATGTTTGCCCCTAATCCATATACCCAAGACACTACTTTTGGTTCGTGGTCTAGAACAGCTGGATTGTCAATGGTGATGAGTATAGGACTGCATTCAAATTCTGGCAGTTATTTGGTGGGAAGCCCTTGGACAGATGTAGTTTATTATTTAATGGTCTCCAGCTAGGAGTTACCCATCCCATGTTTACTGTCCAACCCTGAAATTGGGTAGTCCACCATACATCATCCCAGCTGGGGCAAGGTGATGCCCTACTGTAACCTGTGTCTGGTTCAGGGCAAAGATATTTATATGCCTGTAAGAGCTGTCTCTGATTTTCCACATTCCCACAAGGTAAGACCTGGCAGGCATCAAATCTTATAGTCCAGGGTGCTACCATCTTGATTACATTAATTACCAATCTGACTGGGTAGGGAGGAGTCCTCTGCCAGTTTCCATTTTGGCCTTCTGCTCTTTGTATAGTAGCCCATCCCAGCCATATTAACTTCCAGGAATTGGGCCAGCCCATATTATCTTTTTAGATTTTTCTCAGAGTTAACTTTAAGGGTTCCTAGGTGACCCATGCACTTTTCACTGGTCTTTCTCTCTCCCTTCTGGGGTCTCTATTACCAGTCATTTGACTCCAGTATAGTGAGTCCACCCCCGTTCAGCTGTTCTCATAGCTGTCTCAGTGGTCAGAAGCACTTGATAGGGACCATCCCAGCTTGGGTGGAAGAAGACTTATCTTCTTTCCAAGTCTTAATCAGTAACAAGTCACCAAGCTGGAAGTGGTAATCATGAACAACAAGAGGCAGAGTTTGAGTTAGAAGTCATTTTAACCTAAGGGATGATAGGGTGGAGGAAATGGCCAGTATATAATTTCTTAAGAATTGATCCTTGGTTTCCATAGTAGGGAGATCCATAGCTCTGCCTAAATTTGGGAGCCCATATAATAACTTGTAGGGGGGCAATCCTGTCTTTTCTTGGGGCTGTCCTAATGCTAAGGAGTGTTATTTGGAGACATTTGGTCCAAGGCATTTTAGTTTCTAAGATTAGTTTGGTGATATGCTTTTTGAAAGTTTGATTCATTCTTTCTACCTTTCCAAATGAAGGAGGAGGCCAAGGGGGTGCGATAATCCCATCTAATTTGTAAACCTTCCATAATTCCCCTTAACACCCTTGAGGTAAAGTGACTCCCATTGTCTGAATCAATATTTCCTGTCAGGCCAAATCTAGGTACAATCTGTTCTAACATTATTTTGACCATATTCCTGGTGGTGACCATTGGAAGGGGAAAACTTTATACCCAGCTGGAAAGGTATTTACGATCACCAGTAAATACTTCCTATTTTGGGCATTTCTGTGAAATCTACTTAAATGCTTTGTCTGGGAGGTCTTCCTCCCATGGCCTGTTTTCTAATCACCATTTTGTTTATGCTTTGACAAGTTATACAACTTCCACTACTTGTTTAGAGAAGTCTAAATCCCTATACACACATAATTCCTAAGTATTGCATCACACAGAGCCTGGGGTCCCCAGTGGCTCCCTTTGTGTAATATAGACATTAGTTCTCTCATCAGAGGTTTTATCATTTCTCTCCCCGCAGGAAGTACCTATTTCCCATCTTCAGTTTGAGTGACCCCTATCCTGTCCAATTCTTCCTTCTCCTCTCTGGTAAACTGGGGTCTTAATACTACCTTAGAGATGTCTGGGATCAGGCTAAATAGTCTAATTTCTTCTTCCAGGGAAGCTTGCTTACCAGCTTCATCTGCAAGCCTGTTACTTACAGCTTCTACAGTGTTTCCTTTCTGATGATCATTTACATGAACTATGGCTACCTCTTGTTGGAAGCAGGAGGCTTTCTAAAACCTGTTTGACCAGTTCTCCATGTACCAATTCTTTTTCCCTGCTATTTATTAGGCCTCACTCTGTCCAGATTTTTCCAAATGTGTGTACTACCCCACAGGCATATTTAGAATCAGTATATATAGTGCCTTCGTGGCCTTCAAGGGGCTTTAGGGCCTGGTTAAGAGCATGTAATTCACAGGTTTGGGCCAACCAGCCATTAGGTAATCTACCTTTCTCACATAAGGAACATTTATTTTCATCATTGACAGTATAATGATTATGTGTCTCTTGCCATCTATTAGTCGGGATGACCCATCCACAAACAGCACATCATGTAGTGGAGCTTCCCTAAAGTCTGGTCTAACTTTGGTTTGGTATTCTATGATATTTAAGCAGTTATGGTCTGACGTCTCTTTGTTCTCTTCTCCTTTCTACAGGAAACTGACTGGATTCAGGCAAATGTCTGTTGTTATGACCAAATCATCTTTTTCTACTAATATGGCTTCATATTTTAGAATCTGAGAATCCATTAACCATCTGCTGGCTTTTTAATTTAATATATTCCTGACCTGGTGTGGGGTGCTTACTATCAGGGCCCCACCAAAGGTCAGCATTTGACTCTCCTCTACCAGCAGGGCTGTGTCAGCTACTGCTTTCATACGTTCGGGTCACCTGCAAGAGACAGAATCGAGAAGCTTGGAGACAAAAGCAACAGGTTGCCTCTTCCCTCCCAAGGTTTGAGTGAGCAACCCAAGGGCCATGCCCTTGTCTACTGTTACAAACAGATAGAATGTTTTCTCTAAAGATGGGAGAGCTAGGACTGGGGCAGTAATGAGGGCCTGCTTTAGCTCCTTCACTGCCTGAAATTCCTCTGGGGACCATTACAAGGGATTAGGTTCCTCCTTTAGTAACTTGAGATACAGAATCTTTGTCTTTTGAGCATATGAGTCAATCCATAACCTACAGTAATGGGTCAAACCAAAAAAGTTTCAGAGTTCTTTCTTTGTCTTAGGCAAAGGCAGATCCACTATTTCCAATAATCTCTCTACATTTATTCTCCACTTCCCTTCATTAATCAGGTGTCCTAAATATTTAACTTATTTTTCTACAAACTGCATTTTGTTCTTAGAGACTCACAATCCCCTTTCTCCTAGGCAATTAAGCAATTTTGTGGTGGTTTCTGATACCTTGGCTCTCTTCTCCCCATAAATTAAAAGATAGTCTACATATTGCAATAAATGGGTTCCCCTGGAAGTTTGGGATTCCTCCAGGACTTTTTCCAAGATTTGAACAAATAAATTTGGGGCTTCCATGAAAACTTGTGGCAGCACAGTCCAGCAGTACTATTGTTTTCTCCCAGTTATAGGATTTTCCCATTCAAAGGCAAAGAGGTCCCTACTTCTGAAGTCTAGGGGACATGTCCAGAATGTAACGTTAAGATCTACCACATGGAAGCACTTAGGTTCACATGCTATCTTCCTAAGGAAATTTTAGGCGTTAGGCATCACAGGGTGGTGGGTCTGAACAATTTGATTTATAGTTCTTAGATCTTGCATTATCAGGCTTTTGACTGGGAGAATTGGAGTATTGTATGGTGACATGCAGGGTTCTAATAGTCCATCTTTAATCGATTCCACTATTACTGGTTAGAGACATTTTCTCCCTTCAAGAGATATGGGATACGGTTTTCTGCAAATGACTTCTGCTTGTATTAGTTCAGTCTGTAAGGGTGTGATTGTTAACCCTCCCTGTTGTCTTCCCTAAGCCACACAAGGGGATTAACTTTTCTTTCCCCCTCCTCTGTTAGGAGGCCCATCATTACTTTTATTTTTCCTTCCTCTATTCCTAATTCTACACCTAATCTCACAATCAGGTCTTGACCAAGGAGGTTAGGTCCTGCTTCAGGAACATATAAGAGGGACCCCTCAATTTGTTCTGGTCCCAATCTAATTAACATTTTCTTGAATATCAGAACCTGAAATCCCTCCCCTTTTACTCATGATACTGTCAATTTTTTGTTAGAGAGTTCTGTACCCCTTCGTTGGTGAATTAGGGAAGAGCAAGCCACCTCAGTATCAACCAAAAATGTCACTTCTTCTCCCCTGGCTCCCACCTTCAAATTTATCAAGGGTTCCTGCTGGGACCTACTCAGAAGGAACCCCTGACCACCCCCTAGTCTTCATCAACGGTCATGAGGGGAATCACCTTTTCTTCTTTTTTTCCATTCAGGACATTCTGTTTTAAAATGCCCTGGCTTTCCACACTTGTAACATCCATTGGATGTTTGTAACATCCAAAGTTTTAGGAGCTTTTCTCTGCATTTCTCTTCTTTCTCTATGTCTCTTTTCCCTTGTCTCCTTCGAGAGGAATCTTGATCTAACATTTTTCTGACTACCTCTTCCACAGTGGAAACCATGATTTTTTTCTTTTTGTTTCTGCTTCTCTTCCTCTCTCCTTACAAAGATCTTCTGAGTTTCCCTCAGTAATTCCTCAATCGGTTTTTCATTCCATCCATCAGTCTTTTGTAATTTTTTTGTAATATCAGGCCAGGTCTTAGTTACAAAGTTAACCGTCATAAGGTCTTGCCCTACTGGGTACTCTGGATTAGATCCAGAGTATTTTATCATCTGATCTCTGAACCTCTGCAGGAATGCAGAAGGAGTTTCCTCTTTTTCTTGTTGAGTCTCAAATGCCTTTGAGATATTTTGTGTCCTAGGAGTGGACTCTTTGATCCCTTTAATTATTAGGACCCTGAGGTCCTGCATTTGGGCCTGGTCCCTGGGATCATTATTATCTCATTTGGCATTGACATTTGGAAATTTTCGTTTGGCTGGCAAGACTCCTTGCATGAAAGATGTTGCCTCACCCAAATGGTCATGGACACTCTCCCAATCACTCCCCTTTCTTCTGCTGTGAACAGGATATTCATGATAGACATAATTTCAGTCCAGGTATAAAAGCTGGGTCCTAGGAATTGGTCCAGCTGGTCTGCTAAACTAAGGGATCTTCTAGGAGTGGTTTCATTTCCTTCTTGAAATTCCTAACTTCATTACTTGTAAGAGGAAAATTTACAAAGCTGATCTCTCCCTGTCCCATGGGAACTTCCCTAAGAGGGAACATGCTAGATGCCTGCTGTATGGAAGGAATAGGGAAGTTCTCAATATCCTTCTTAAACTGTTTTAATTCTTTTCTTAAATTTTCATAAGAATGTAAAGGAGCAGTTGTTTCAACTCCCCCATGGTCTCCAGGTCTTTCTTCCTGTAACCCTCCTGCTGCCCCTTGATCTTCCTTTCCCCTGTTTTGTGAGACGTATGGAGGAGACAAGTATGATAGGGGGTCCCAGTGCTTTTTACTGGGCAAGGGCTTTTTACTAGGCTCTTTTTCTTCTTCTTTGAGGGGAAACATGGGGGCTAATTCCTTGATCCAGCGGAAAGCATAACCTATCTCTTCTTGTGAGGATGGGGTTTTATCATTCATATAGACAAAGTTTGGCACACTCAATTCTCAATTGAGCCAAATCTAGGCCAAAAGACTGAAGGCTTATGAATAGGGCCTTTGGGCCAGATAAAACAGCAATACTTTATGATTTTTTGCTTTTCCTTGTCCCTGGTTCATGGGTTGTCCCTCCAATCCTGCAGGATTCTCTCCAAAGGACTATTCAGGGAATGTCAAAGTTTTAAAGCCTCCCTCTTTGTCCCCTAGGCTAGAATTTCTGTTTCCAATCTTTGGTCAGTCTCTGTGTCTGAGCATTTTCTGGTGTACTCAACTCCCAACCCCACCCCGACTAGAGGTTTCTTTCATACCCCGAGAATCACTTCATCCATCTCTGGCAGTTTTCCTCATGGGAGAATGGTATCACAGATTGGGACTCCACAGTTGCTTCATATCTAGGATACATCTCAGTCACACACACACAAACTCCAAAAATGTCCAACTCACCAAGGCAGTACGAATAGTCCAATTTTCCTAACTTGTCTCTTGCATGAGTTTGCCTGGTTGCTGCAGTGCCTGCATTTCTCCCTGTGTCACCTCTGCTGCCTCCTGAATAACAGTCTCAGGTTTGTCTATGGCCTCTGCAGAGATCCAGGATGCCTGAACAGAGTGGGCCACCTAAATCAAGTGAAACATGTCTTCCCTCTCTGCTGGAGTCCCACTTCACACAGGCACAGAGATCCCAGGTGGTCCCCCAAGTTTGTGAGAAACACATTCACCCATCCAAACCCAAGGAGTGGACTCTGAGACATGAAGAACCGTGGAAGTGAGACTTTTAATGGTGGTCTTGCAAGACCAGGTGTCTGGTAGGCAGGCACACCTGGGGCAGTTACAGCAGGTAATTTATCTCCTAACATGCAAGTCCCTCCCCCAGTTCCTCACTGGTCAAATACTGTGGGGTTACAATCTCCCCAAATGTCATCTAAGTTTCATTATCCCCCTTATAAGTTATACCCTGACCCCTTTCCCCGCTTAAGTTTCAATTTCCCAGTAATGAAACTTTCTTCCCTTTTATGGGCAGACCCCTCCTCTACATTCTGTTCACTTATCGTGACCTTCTAGGTGCATGAGCCATGCAGTTAGTCACGTCGGCAGGCTGGCTGCCAGTACTTAGATTTATCATGCCTTGAAAATGGACCATTTAAAATGTTTTCTCACAGAGGAGCAAAAGGGACAGCAAGGA
>NW_012107452.1:276383-290320 GCF_000951045.1 Mandrillus leucophaeus
TCTCAAATGCCTTTGAGATATTTTGTGTCCTAGGAGTGGACTCTTTGATCCCTTTAATTATTAGGACCCTGAGGTCCTGCATTTGGGCCTGGTCCCTGGGATCATTATTATCTCATTTGGCATTGACATTTGGAAATTTTCGTTTGGCTGGCAAGACTCCTTGCATGAAAGATGTTGCCTCACCCAAATGGTCATGGACACTCTCCCAATCACTCCCCTTTCTTCTGCTGTGAACAGGATATTCATGATAGACATAATTTCAGTCCAGGTATAAAAGCTGGGTCCTAGGAATTGGTCCAGCTGGTCTGCTAAACTAAGGGATCTTCTAGGAGTGGTTTCATTTCCTTCTTGAAATTCCTAACTTCATTACTTGTAAGAGGAAAATTTACAAAGCTGATCTCTCCCTGTCCCATGGGAACTTCCCTAAGAGGGAACATGCTAGATGCCTGCTGTATGGAAGGAATAGGGAAGTTCTCAATATCCTTCTTAAACTGTTTTAATTCTTTTCTTAAATTTTCATAAGAATGTAAAGGAGCAGTTGTTTCAACTCCCCCATGGTCTCCAGGTCTTTCTTCCTGTAACCCTCCTGCTGCCCCTTGATCTTCCTTTCCCCTGTTTTGTGAGACGTATGGAGGAGACAAGTATGATAGGGGGTCCCAGTGCTTTTTACTGGGCAAGGGCTTTTTACTAGGCTCTTTTTCTTCTTCTTTGAGGGGAAACATGGGGGCTAATTCCTTGATCCAGCGGAAAGCATAACCTATCTCTTCTTGTGAGGATGGGGTTTTATCATTCATATAGACAAAGCTTGGCACACTCAATTCTCAATTGAGCCAAATCTAGGCCAAAAGACTGAAGGCTTATGAATAGGGCCTTTGGGCCAGATAAAACAGCAATACTTTATGATTTTTTGCTTTTCCTTGTCCCTGGTTCATGGGTTGTCCCTCCAATCCTGCAGGATTCTCTCCAAAGGACTATTCAGGGAATGTCAAAGTTTTAAAGCCTCCCTCTTTGTCCCCTAGGCTAGAATTTCTGTTTCCAATCTTTGGTCAGTCTCTGTGTCTGAGCATTTTCTGGTGTACTCAACTCCCAACCCCACCCCGACTAGAGGTTTCTTTCATACCCCGAGAATCACTTCATCCATCTCTGGCAGTTTTCCTCATGGGAGAATGGTATCACAGATTGGGACTCCACAGTTGCTTCATATCTAGGATACATCTCAGTCACACACACACAAACTCCAAAAATGTCCAACTCACCAAGGCAGTACGAATAGTCCAATTTTCCTAACTTGTCTCTTGCATGAGTTTGCCTGGTTGCTGCAGTGCCTGCATTTCTCCCTGTGTCACCTCTGCTGCCTCCTGAATAACAGTCTCAGGTTTGTCTATGGCCTCTGCAGAGATCCAGGATGCCTGAACAGAGTGGGCCACCTAAATCAAGTGAAACATGTCTTCCCTCTCTGCTGGAGTCCCACTTCACACAGGCACAGAGATCCCAGGTGGTCCCCCAAGTTTGTGAGAAACACATTCACCCATCCAAACCCAAGGAGTGGACTCTGAGACATGAAGAACCGTGGAAGTGAGACTTTTAATGGTGGTCTTGCAAGACCAGGTGTCTGGTAGGCAGGCACACCTGGGGCAGTTACAGCAGGTAATTTATCTCCTAACATGCAAGTCCCTCCCCCAGTTCCTCACTGGTCAAATACTGTGGGGTTACAATCTCCCCAAATGTCATCTAAGTTTCATTATCCCCCTTATAAGTTATACCCTGACCCCTTTCCCCGCTTAAGTTTCAATTTCCCAGTAATGAAACTTTCTTCCCTTTTATGGGCAGACCCCTCCTCTACATTCTGTTCACTTATCGTGACCTTCTAGGTGCATGAGCCATGCAGTTAGTCACGTCGGCAGGCTGGCTGCCAGTACTTAGATTTATCATGCCTTGAAAATGGACCATTTAAAATGTTTTCTCACAGAGGAGCAAAAGGGACAGCAAGGAAACAGTTGGGAAGATATATTAATAGCCCAGGCAAAAAGAACTGTGGCTAGAACTAAGCAAAAACTGAGAACCAATCAAATTCAATATATATATATATATCTTTTTTTTTTGAAGGCTAAATCTATAGGATTTGCTGATGAATTGGGTATGGGTGATGATTAAAAAAGAATCAAGGATTACTCTTGACTTTCTGCTTGAGCAACTTGGTAGAGAGCTGGCTTATCAACAGAAATAAGAAAGTTGGATGGAGAAAAGAATCAGGCTTTCTTCTTGGGGCATTTCATTGTGGCTGCCTAGGAAATGTCTAACTGGATGTATCAAGTGAGCAGTTGGGCTACATTATTTCTCACTTCAGTGAGGAAGTCTGAACTGCTGTTATAAAAAGAAAAGCTAAGAGAAGAAAATGTTTCCAGTTGGAAGGAGTAAACAACTTCATGGAATTCTGTTCAAAGAAGCATGAGCCCAAAGAAATAAGCACTATATTTGGAAACTTGATTATCCTGACGAAAGCATTTTCAATGGGTGGTGGGGATGAAATCCTAACTGGAGTGGACCGAGGCAGCCACAGAGGTTGCTGAAAAGGAGATCGTGATGGATGTGGTTTTAATTTGCAGTTTCCTGATGCTGACTGCCTTTTCAAGTGCTATTGATGATGTGTGTATTTTTGTGTGTGTGTGTGTGTGTGTGTGTGTGTGTGTAGGCTTATTCAAATCTTTCACTCATTTTGAGGGTTTTAATTGACTTGTAGGACTTCTTTACATATTCTAGATACAATTCTTTTTGGCAAAATACAGTTTTTGCAAATATTTTTTCCATTCTGTGTCTTGCCTTTTTATTTCATGAATGTTGTTCTTTGAAAAACAATATGTATATTAATTTTGATGAAGCTCAAATTTATCCATTTATTTCCTTTCATAAATAGTGCTTTTTATTAGAACTGCTGAGAAATCTAGCCCACCCTTACCTTCCATGAAAATGTTCCTCTGACGTCTACAAACATTATGGTCTTGATTTCAGTTTTTATATACAACATATAATCTATCCATCTCTGCTAAATGTGTCTACTTTTTTATGAATCAGCTTATTTATCTGCTTCTGTCTGTGCATTCTTTACTAATTATGCCTGTGCTACCTATATTTCAAAGCATTAAGATTGCCTTATTTTCAAACTTTCTATGTGTAATGTAGAAAATATATTGTCACACTTTCATTTTATCCATTCAGAGGATGAATCTTTTGATAAATTTGACCTTTTTACATATATATTAATAGTGTGATATTTGTACTTTTATATAATTTTATGTTTTATGTACTTTTTATTCATTTTTTCTCCTTTCCTGATTTCTACTGAATACATTTCAGTTGTTTTCTGTTTAACACTTTGGAAATAGGAGGTGGGGTTCAGACACCAGACCAAAATGAGGACTAGCTAAAACAGGTCCAGGTGGAAGCAGATTTCTGTAAAACATGCCCACTGGTATGTCATGTCAGTTTCCATTGCCATGGCAACACTGGGCAGTTATTGTCCTTTTCCATGGCAATGACCTTGACAACCTGTAAGTCGATACCCTTTTCCTAAAATTTTCTGCATAAACCACCTCTTAGTTTGCATATAATTAGAAGTGGGTATAAATATTGAGTTCAAAACCACCTCTGAGCTGCTATTCTGGGCACACTGTGTATGGGGTAGCCCTGCTCCACAAAGAGTTATGCATCTGCTGCTGCTGTACAGTGCCGCTTCATTCAAAATTGCTGTTTAACACCAGTGGCCTGCCCTCAAATTCTTTCTTAAGTGAAGTCACGAACTCTCCCAAGCTAATCCCCAATTCTGGAGCTTGCCTATCCTGTATCACTTATATATACTAATTTCCTTTATGCTGGCTGTCTGTAACATAAATGTATAATCATATATACTAAGTCACATCAATTTATTAAAATTATTAATATTTTCTCCCTAACAAGATAAGTACTTTCCTCACTCTCATTTCTTTTTAGTTGCAAAGCCTCATATATTTTATTACTCATAATTTCTTACAGTATCTTTCTCTTGAAGCATCAGGTTTCTTTCTCTTGAAGCATCAAAACTTTTTCAAAAGAGTTTTTTCAATATGGATTTTTGTATGCCTATAAATATTTTTATTATTTACAAACATTTGAGTAAAATATGGCCAAATATAAAACTCTAAGTTCAAATTCTTTTATATTAAAATATCATTAAAATACTTACATAAAGTAGCAAATATGTATGATGAACAAATCTAGAGATCTAATGTACAACATGAAGACTATAGGTATTAAAATTATACTGTGTATGAGATTTATTCTAAGATTTTAGCTGCTGTTGCCACAAAACAAAAATAAAGTTGATAACTATGTGAGATAATGAATATGTTAATTTGCTTCACTATAGTAATCATTTTACTGTCTATATCTATCCCGTAACATCATGTTTTATACCTTAAACATACACAATAAAGTGTATTAAAAATAAATAAATAAAACCACACTTTGTTATTTTATTTTCATTAAAGAATTACACACATACAAAATGGTGCAAAATCATAAAGGTACAGCTCAATGAATTATCTCAAATGAAATACACTCACATTAGATGAAGAAATAGAACATTTCTAACATCTGAAAAGCCCTGGTCATAGCTCCTCCAGTCACTACTTCTTCAACCTCCTGAAATGTATCCACTATCCTACTTCTAATATCGCAGATTAGACACGTGTGTGTGTGTGTGTGTGTGTGTGTGTGTGTGTGTGTGTGTGTTTTGTAATGAATAGAGTCATACTGAGGTAGGAAACAAAGGGAACTTGTTTTCTGGTCACAACCCTGCTGACCAAAACAGGATCTTGTCCAGACAGGATAAAGTGAAGAAACTGGCAGGAACCACAACATAATAATGAGGGTCATCCCTAGCTGCCCTCATTATTAGCCACATAAGACAATACCACCAGTTCCATGATAGCTTATAAATACCATGCAACAATCCAGACCCTTTACCATGGTAACAACCTGGACGTTACTGTCCCTTTCCTTAAAAGTTCTAAGTACATTTCGGGAGGCTGAGGTGGGCAGATCAGGATGTCAAGAGATCGAGACCATCCTGGCCAATATGGTGAAACCCCATCTCTACTAACAATACAAAAATTAGCTGGGCATGGTGATGCACGCCTGTAGTCTCAGCTACTTGGGAGGTTGAGGCAGGAGAATCACTTGAACCCGGGAGGCAGAGGTTGCAGTGAGCCGAGATTGTGCCACAGCACTCCAGCCTGGTGGCAGAGTGAGACATCATCTCAAAAAAGAAAAAACAAAAAGTTCTAAGTAATCTACCCCTCGATACCTCAATATCCATTGACCCACCTTTTAATTTGCATGCAATTGAAAATGGGTTTACATAAGTATAAATACAGTTGCCAAAAGGCTACATATCGCTAACTCTGGGCCCACTGCCTATTATTTAGCCTTGCTTTAGAAAGAGCAGTACCATTCAATAAAATGTTGCTGTCTACCACTACCAGCTTGCCCCTGAATTCTTTCCTGGATGAAGCCAAGAATCCTCTTTGAAGCCCCAGTTTGGGGCTCACCTGTGTTGCATCATCTGGCAACAATAAAAGGATGAAGACAGCAAGTGAGAGGCAGTGACCAACACAGCAGTACGACAGCAGAGACAGCAGCAATTGTAGTCTTTTAGCAACTGTATTTATAAGATGGGTTTCCACTATATTGCAGCTCCTTTATGATTAAGGAGAAGTATCTAATCTCCAAGGGAGGAATGAGGTAGGAGACCATCAGGACTTGTTTTCTTGTCACAAATATGCTGATCAAAACAGGATCTGGTCTAGACAGGATAAAGTGAAAAAACTGGCAGAAACCAGCAAATGGGGATGAAAGCAATCCCTGGCTGCCCTCATTACTCGTTAACATAAGACACTACTATCAGTGCCATGACAGTTTACACATGCAATGGCAATGACCCAGAAGTTACTACCCCTTTCCTAAAAAATTCTAAATAACCTACCCCTCAATTTGCATTGACCCACCCCTTAATTTGCCTGTAAGTGAAAGTGGATTTACATGAGTATAAATACAGTTGCCAAAAGCCCATACATTGCCAACTCTGGGCACACTGTCTAAGGAGTTAGCCCTGCCCAGCAAGAAATAACCATTCAATAAAAATTTGCTGTCTAACACTACTTGCTCACCCTTAATTTTTTTCCTTGGTGCATTAATCCATTCTCACATTGCTATAAAGAAATTCCTCAGACTAGGTAATTTATAAAGAAAAGAGGTTTACTTGACTCACAGTTCTGCAGTCTGTATGGGAAGCATGACAGCATCTGCTTGGCTTCACGGGAAGCCCATGGAAACTTACAATCATGCCAGAAGGCAAAGGGGGATTAGGCATATCACATGGCCAGAGCAGGAGCAAGAGAGATAGGAGGAGGTGCTACACACTTTCAAATGACCAGATCTTACGAGAACTCACTCACTATTGCAAGGATAGTACCAAGGGATGGTACTAAACCATTCCTGAGAAAACCACCCCCATGATCCAATCACTTCCCACCAATCCTATTTCCAACATTGGGGATTACAATTCAATATGAAATTTGGGAAGGGACTGCATCCAAACTATATCACTGGATGAAACCAAAAATACTGCAGGATAAGCCCCAATTTGGGGGCTTTTAAAATTGTGAAATTATATATTATTAATTCATGTTCATTTATAAAATCATAAATTACACAGCATACTTTTGGTAGATTACAATTCCTCTTTCAAATATGCTGCTGGGTTTTGTTACCATGAGTTTTCTTTCTCCTGGTTGTCACTTACTGATGTCTTGGCCATAAGGAAGGTAAAATGAGAAAGTGGATCAACTAAAAGTCACATGAGTCTTGGATCTCAAACAGAAATTTTAAAGAAAAGGTACAGAAGACAGCAATGATTAGTAATCCACCTCTTAATTAGTCAGATTTAATTTCAAAAAGAAAGTTTGAGAGAATACAACATAAATTATTTTACTAACAGTATTTTTCTAGTCATACTACAGGTTGGGTTAAGTTAAACATGATAAGTAAATAATTATTTCTTTTGGTAGACCATTCACTTGGTAAGCAAAGAAATAAAAATTTGCCACATGACAATTGCATCAACTTCCAATTTGGGGACAATTAAACATCAATATTTCATACTGCATATCTTTCATTAATTACCCACACTGATGATCTTCTATTTTATTGTCCCAGAGGCCACTAGTTGCTAACTGAATTTGTCTCCTGCTCCTTCCCTAGGATTAGAACATATTTTATTTTTCTGCTGCAGCTGACTTACAGTAAAGCAGCTGGATTGTTTTCCATGTGGGTCTCTGCCCCTGCTCTTCCTCACTGGTCAGACCTGGGGCCACAGCACAGTCACACTACCCACATCTGAGCACTCTGGCAGGTGGCAGCTCTGCATTTCTCTGACACAGAGCTCCTAGAGGTAACAGACCAGCCTGTCATTTTTGCCACTGCTGAAACACCTCTCGTCACCCACCCAGTCTGTCTTTCCTGTGAGCCCCTGAACCCCTGCTTTTCACCAGGCAGGGCCCCTGGCTCAGGGTAGTGCAGCTGCCCCATCTCTGGCTGAACATTCCCATTAGTACAGCTCTGGATTTCACTGTGGTGGAGATTCCAGAGGCAACTGGAAGTCCTTCTACCACTGACACTGTAGTGGTACCACCCTTGCTGCACTCTGTCTGGGAAACAAAGACCCTGATTGCTTTGCTGGCACTTCCAGCACTCTGTAGCTGCCATATAGAGAGGAGTCTGGTTTCTCTTCCCTGTGAGCCCCTGCCACTCCTGCTCTTCACCAGGCAGGGCCCTCAGCTCAGGTACAGAGTGCAGTTGCCGCATACCTAGTTAAACATTCCCACTGGCAGTGGCTCTGTGTCTCTCTGGGATGGAGACCCAGGATGGTGGGTCTTTGCTGCAACCAAGCTGAGAAAGGGACAAAGAACCTGGGTGCTTTACTCCCACATCCAGCAAGCCACAGCTGCCTTACAGGGAAGATGTTAGAGTAGGTAGCTAGGCAGACATGAGAAGGGCAGGGGAGGGCACCTCCAAGGAATTTCAGGCAGCCATCAGGTGATGATCAGGTGCTTGTTAAACTGTCTCGCTATAATAATAATTGGTTGCAGCTGTCACCAAGGTACGGCCCTTTCAATACATAGAAAACACCAGAGGCTGGTGATTAGCATCTTTCCAATGAGATCTCAGGAGTAGGGTGAGTGGACTCAAACATGTGCACTAAGAGGCAAAATGGAGGAGCTTAACTGGTATATGATCTTCCTCTAGGAACACTCAACTGGTAAGGGAAAAACTCCTCAAATGAGTATACACACAACTTCAGTAAATACATTGCACATGTGGCCCCTCCTAAGTGCTGGCAGGCTGCTGCACAGGTGAACAGCCCACCCCAAGGGAAGAATCAGGGGAGAAGAGATGCAAACATGCCTATGTATAAATCCCTAAGTCAAAGGCCAAACATCATGCTTCATTCTTTCAAGTCACCCACTTGGTCCTCTTCCAAGCGTACTTTACTCCCTTTTGTTCTTGATCTAAAACTTTTTAATAAACTTTCACTCCTGCTCTAAAACTTGCCTCTGTCGCTCACTCTGCCTTATGACCCTTCGATGAATTCTTTCCTTCAAGGAGGCAAGAATCGCTGCAGACCCATATGGACCCATATGGAATCCTCACTGCTAACAAAGAGGCCAGATTATATTTCCTGTAATCCCTCCACCACTCCTGCTCTTCACCATGCAGGGCCCCCTGGCTTAGGCCCACAGCACAGCTGTCACACTCTGGGCTTATCATTCTAATAAGAATAGGCAGCAGCTCTGCATTTCTCTGTGGTGGAGCCCCAAGAGACAAATAAAAGGCCTTCTGCCATTCCTACTGCCAAGGTCCTTCCCCTGCAACCCCTAAGCTGGGGAGGAAACAAAAAGCTTGAACTCTCTCAGGGATGTAATTCTCAGCCAGGGAGTCTCAGCTAAGATCTGTGGCCAGCATTCACATGGGAGAGGAATACACACTCTCAGAGCATTGAGAGGGATCATGGCTGCAATCATGAGGAAATACAGAAGAGTGACATGGCTAAGATCCTACCTACTGACCATTATGCTTAAGTGACATCAACTGGATCACAGCCCAAACTTCAACAGCAAAAATTACTTTGCTAATATACCCTCCTATAAAACCAGGTACAAGAATTCAGACACAAATAAAGACCTTGCACAAAGCCTCAGCCTCTGAAAACATCCAGAAACTAAGTCAACTGACTATACTCAAATTACACCACAGTTAAAGGAACATCAGCTCACACAGATTAGAAAGAACCAGCACAAGATCTCTAGCAAATTTTTATTTTTATTTTTTTGAGACAGAGTCTCACTCTGTCACCCAGGCTGGAGTGCAGTGGGGCGATCTCGGCTCACTGCAAGCTCCGCCTCCCGGGTTCACGCCATTCTCCTGCCTCAGCCTCCTGAGTAGTTGGGACTTACAGGTGCCCACCACCACGCCCGGCTAATTTTTTGAATTTTGGGTAGAGACGGGGTTTCACCGTGTTAGAGAGAATGGTCTCGATCTCCTGACCTCGTGATCTATCTGCCTTGGCCTCCCAAAGTGCTGGGATTACAGGTGTGACCAACCGTGCCTGGTCCTTGGCAAATTTTAAAGCCAGAGTCTCTCCTTACCTCCAAAGGGCAGCACTATCTCCCCAGCAATGGTTCTTAACCAGACTGAAATACGTGAAATGACCCTCACAGAATTCAGAATCTGAATGACAACAAAGATTATCAAGTTTCAGGAAAAAGTTGAAACCATTTAGAAGGAATCTAAGGAATTCAGTAAAATGATTCAAAAGAAGAAAAACAAAATAGCCACTTTAAGAAAGAAACAAACTAAGCTGATAGAGCTGAAAAACTTGCTACAAGAATTTCATAACACAATCGGAAGTATTAACAGTACAACAGACCAAGCTGAGGAAAGAACCTCAAAGCTCAAAGAACAGTTATTCCAATTAACTCAGTCAGACAAATATAAAGAAAAAAATGCAAAAATTATCACCTTTGAGAAATATGGGATTGTTTAGAGACAAAATCTATGATTCATTGGTGTTCCCAAGAGACAAGGAGATCAAACAACTAGAAAAAAAAAATTGAGGCTATTTTCCATAAAAATTTTCCTAATCTTGCTGGAGAGGTCAACATGCAAATTCAGGAAATTCAGAGAACCTCTGCAATATATGGTATAAGACAAACATCCCCAACACACATAGTCTTCAGATTATTCAAGGTCAGTGTGAAAGAAAAAATATGAAAAGCAGCTACAGAAAATGGGCAGGTCACCTACAAAGGGAACCCCACAGACCTAACAACAGTGGACCTTTCAGCAAAAACCCTACAAGCCAGGAGAGATTTGGGGCCTATGTTAAAGAAAAGAAATTTCAAACAAAAATTTCACATCTGGCCAAACTAAGCTGCATAAGCAAAGGAGAAATAAAATCTTTTTAGACAAGCAACCACAAAGTAAATGTGTTATCATCAGACCTTCCTTACAAGATGTCCTTAAGGAAGTGTTATACATGGAAACAAAACACATTGAACGTAAATGGGCTAACCACCCCACTTAAAAGGCACAGTGACAAATGGATAAAGAACCAAGGCTCAACTCTGTGCTGTCTTCAAGAGACCCATTTCACATGGAAAGATATCCACAGGCTCGAAATAAAGGGATGGAGAAAGATCAAGCAAATGGAAAACAGAAAAAGGCAGGGATTGCTATTCTTATTTCAGACAAAACAGACATTAAACCAACAATGATCAAAAAGGACAAAGGAGGACATTAAATAATGATAAAGGGATCAATTCAACAAGAATACCTATCCTTAATATGTATTCACTGAACACAGGCACACCCAGATTAATAAAGCAACTTCTTAGAAATCTATGAAGAGACTTAGATAACCACACAATGATAGTAGGAGCCCTGAACATCCCACTGACAGTTTTGGACAGATCATCAACGCAGAATACTAACAAAGATATTTGGAATCTAAACTTAATGCTTGACCAAATGGACCTAACAAACATCTACAGAACACTACCCTCAACAAGAACAGAAAATACATTCTTCTCATCTGCACATGGTACATACTTTAAAATTGACCACACACTTGGCCACAAAGCAATTCTCAACAAATCCAAAAAGATAAAAATCATACCAATCACACTCTTGGACCACAGTATGATACAAATGAAAATTAATACCAAGAAGAGCTCTCAAAACCATAAAAATATGGAAATTAACAACCTGCTTCTGAATGACTTTGGGTAAAGAATAAAATTAAGGTAAAGATTAAAAAAATCTTTAAAACTAATGAAAAGAAAGGCACAATATACCAGAATATTTGGGACACAGCTAAAGCGTGGTAAAGAAGAAAGTTTACAGCACTAAATGCTTACATTAAAAAGTTAGAAACGTCTCCAATGAATAACCTAACATTACACCTAGCAGAACTAGAAAAACAGGAGCAATCTAATCCCAAAGCTAGCAGAAGAAAAAATAATAACCAAAATCAGAGGTGAACTGAATGGAATAAAGATGAGAAAAATCATACAAAAGATCAATGGAACTAAAAGTTGGTTTTTGGAAAAAATTAAATAAGATAGATAGATAGACTGCTAGCTAGACAAAGAAAAAAATGGAGAAGATCCAAATAAACACAATTAGAAATGAAAAGGTAATATTACCACTGACCACATACAAATACAATAAAACACTCAGAGACTACTACAAATAATTCTATGCACACAAAACAGAAAACCTAAAAGAAATGGATAAACATTTAGAAACATACAACCTCCCAATTGAACAAGGAAAAAATAGAAACCCTGAACAGATCAATAACAAAATCCAAAATTGAATCAGTAATAAGAAATCTACCAAACAAAAAATGCTCTAGACTATATAGATTCACAGCCAAATGTTACCAAATATAAAAAGGAGAGCTTGTACCAATCCTACCAAAAGTATTGTAAAAAATTGAGGAGGAGGGATTCCTACCTAACTCATTCTATGAGGCCAGCATCATTCTGATACCAAAATCTGGCAGAAACACAACATGAAAAGAAAACTTCAGGGCAATATCCCTGATGAACATAAATGCAAAAATCCTCAATAAAATACTAGCAATCTGAGTCCAGCATCACATAAAATAGCTAGTCCACCATGATAAAGTAGGCTTTGTCCCTAGGATGCAAGTTTGATCCAACATAAACAAATCAATAAATGTCATTCATCACATATATAAAACTAAAGAAAAAAACACATTATTATCTCAGTAGATGCAGAAAAGGCTTTCAATAAAATTCAACATCCCTTCATGTTAAAAATTCTCAACAAAGTAGGCATCAAAGGAACATATCTCGAAATAATGAGAGGTATCTAAGAAAGACTCACAGCCAACATCGTACTGAATGAGCAAAAGTTGGAAGATTCCCCTTGAGAACTAGAACAGGATAAGGATGCTCACTCTCACCATTGCTATTCAACATAGTACTCGAAGTTTTAGCAGAACAAGAAGTCAAGAGAAAAAACAAAATGCATACAAATAGGATGAAAGGGAGTCAAACTATCCCTCTTCACAAAAGATACGATTCTGTACCTAAAAGCCCTCATAGTCTCTGCCCAAAGGTTCTTAGTTCTGTTAAACAATTTCAGCAAAGTTTCAGGACACAAAATCAATGTTCAAAACTCAGTAGAATTTCCATACACCAATAACATCAATAACCTCTAAGCTGACAGCCAAATCAAGAATATAATCCCATTCACAATGGCCACAAAAGGAATAAAATACCTAGGAACAGAGCTAACCAAGGAGGTGAATGATCTCTACAATGAGAATTACAAAACACTGCTTACAAAATCAGACATGACACAAACAAATGAAAAAATATTCTATGCTCATAGATAGCAAGAATCAATATTGTTAGAATGACCATACTGCAGAAAGCAATTTATAGATATTTACAGGTTGAATGCTATACCTATCAAACTACCAATGACATTTTCCACAGAATTAGAAAAAAAAATACTCTAAAATTCAGTGAGAACCAAAAAAGAGCCTGAATAGCTAAAGCAACCCTAAGCAAAAGGAACTATACTGCAAGGCTACAGTAACCGAAACAGCATGGTACTTGGTATAAAAACAAACACACAGACCAATGGAAGAGATTAGATAACCCAGAAACAAAGCAAGCCACATACCTACCACTATCTGATCTTCGACAAAGTGGACAATAACAAGCATTGGGGAAAGGACTCCCTATTCAATAAATGGTGCTGGGATAACTGACTAGCCATATGCAGAAGAATAAAACTGGACCCCTATCTTATACAATATACAAAAATCAAATCAAGATAGATCAAAGTCTTAAATGTGAAACCTAAAATTATAAAAACCCTAGAAGAAAACCTGGGAAATACCATTCTGGACATCGGGTCTGACAAAAATTTCATGACAAAGACTCTAAAAGCAATTACAACAAAAAAAATATAGACAAGTGGGACCTAATTAAACTAGAGCTCCTGCACAGCAAAAAGAAACTATCAGTAGAGTAAACGACAATCTACAGAATGGGAGAAAATATTTGCAAACTATTCATACACTCAAGAAGGATCTAATATCTAGAATATATAAGGAGTGTAAATAAATCCACAAGTAACAAACAACGCACCCCACTTTTAAAACGGACAAAGGATATGAACGAACGCTTCTCAAAGGAAGACATACATGTGGCCAATAAGCATATGAAAAAATGCTCAATATCACTAATCATTAGGGAAATGCAAATCAAAACCATAATGAAATACCATCTCACACCACTCAG
>NW_012107452.1:290625-341692 GCF_000951045.1 Mandrillus leucophaeus
AGCCTGGGTGACAGCGCGAGACTCCGTCTCAAAAGAAAAATAAAATAAAATAACAGATGCTGGCAAGGTTGCAGAGAAAATGAAACTCTTACACACTGCTGGTGGGAATGTAAATTAGTTTAGACACTGTGGAAAGCACTCTGAAGATTTATCAAAGAACTTGTAATAGAACTTCGATTTGACCCAGTAATCCCATTACTGTGTATATGCCCAAAGGAATATAATTCATTCTATCATAGAGACACATGCACACATATGTTCATTGCAGCACTGTTTACAATAACAATGACATGGAATCAACTTAGATACTTATCAATGGGTGAACTGGATAAAGAAAATGTGGCACAGATATACCATGGAATACTATGTATTCATAAAGAAGAATGAGATCATGTCCTTTGCAGCAACATGAGTGGAGCCGGAGGACGTTATCCTAAGCGAATTAACAGAAAACCAAACACTCAAACGCCGCATGTTCTCACTTATAAATGTGAGCTAACTATTGAGCGCACATGGCCACAAAGAAGTGAACAAGAGACACTTGGGTGTACTTGAGGATGTAGGGTGGGAGGAGGGTGAGGATTGAAAAACTGTCTCTCAGATATGATGATGATTACCTGGGTGATATTATTTGTACACCAAACCCCATGACACACAATTTATCCATGCAACCCACCTACACATGTATCCCTTGAATGTAAAATACAAGTTGGAAAGAAAAAAGAAAATTAATAACTCTTTTTAAAAACATTACACGCCTGCATTTAAACCTGTATTTCCCAGCTTTCTTTAAAAATAGTAGTAGCCAATGAGATAAAAGCAGATAGTTAATTGTAAGCAGGTATTTAGAGAAATGTTCTTTAGAGTTGGCTCACTATATTTGAAATGTGTCCCTTTATGTTTACTTCTTCCTTCTTTATGCCTCAAAGAAGAACACCTCTGTCATCATGCTTCCTTGAGGCTATTTTGGGAGATGAAAAAGGGCAAACAAAAGAGAAGTTGCATAACCATACCATAATAGTATATTCTTGGGCTACTAACAATAACTGCAAGCAATTTGATTCTCATAACTTTCATTCACAGCTCTCTACATTAATTATAATCTATCATCTCTGTATATTTAGAAAAATAACTCACAAGGCAAAATTTAAGTTTTGAAATATAAAAACAAAAAATGTAAGTTATTATTCTAAACATAGCTATGATTTTATGATTTAATATGAAGTACTGAAGTACAATAGTCCATTTACAATATAACAGCACAAAAAGATTCACTGTCTTCTTCATGGAATATATCTATATCTTTAGAGATATGTGTGTGTGTGTGTGTGTGTGTGTGTGTGTGTGTGTGTGTTCAGGTTCAGGGTTCTAAACTATTTTTGACTATGTTCCAGTGGACACTTGCTTTGCAAATATAACACATGACCTACTTGCAAACAAAAGCATAGGAAAGAACTTTCACCTCTCGTTTGCAATATTATCAACATTTTGGCCCCTGCTTAGTTTTCAGATACTTGGTGCTAATATTTCCCAAAGTTGAATCTCATGATACATCATAGTTTAGATAATGTTTTAAAAAATTAACTACTAAACTATTAATATTTAAACTTGTGCAGCAATCAATATTAATGGGAAACTTTCCATTTGCCTTTAAATTTTGTCAATGTATTATTTCAAAAAATTTGATTATTTTTATTATCCTTCACAGTAGAATTGTGAACTATATAAATATCTTGTAATTCTTAATTATCAGAAAGTGAAGCCTCAGCAATTTGCATCCTTTAATTGTAACATGAATTAATTTAGATAAAATGGATACTACAGTTTACATTTGCTAAGCCTGTGTAATAAGAACCTGCTTTAAAAAATAAACTTTTTTTCAGGGAGTATGTAAAGAGATAAAGAAAACATTTTATACCCCTAATTTTCAGATAAGGTCCAAAGAGGCCACACATCTATCTAATGTGATAGGTAAATAAAAAACTTGGAAATATAGTTCATATTCCCTACCATCGGTATGTTTTTTCCACAATTTTCCTCTATCTTTTTACCCCTATAAATGACTTCATGATATGTGCAACAATATTGATGCATCTCAAAATAAATATGCTTCATGAAAAGAGCCAAAGAATAATAGATACTATATGGTTTCATTTTATATAAAATTCCAGAAAATACAAATGAATTTTTAGTGACAGACAGCAGATTAGTGGCTGCCTGGAGATGGAAGGGGGTGAGTATCAAGGAAACATTTGAGAATGAAAGGTCTGTTCCGTGTGTGTGTGTGTGTGTGTGTGTGTGTGTGTGTGTGTGTGTGACAGAGAGAGAGAGAGAGAGAGAGAGAGGTGGACTCCTGCTCTTGTTACCCAGGTTGGAGTAAAATGGCAGGATCTTGGCTCACTGCAACCTCTACCTCCCCGGTTCAAGTGAGTCTCCTCCCTCAGCCTGCCAAGTAGCTGAGATTACAGGTGCCCGCCACCACACCCAGCTAATTTTTGTATTTTTAGTAGAGATGCGGTTTCGCCATGTTGGCCAGGCTGGTCTCAAACACCTAACCTCGCAATCTGCCCACCTCGGCTTCCCAAAGTGCTGGGATTGCAGGCGTGAGCCACCGTGCCTGGTCTCATTTTCTTAAATGCAGTGATGGTGTCACAGGTCTATACATATATCAAAAATTATAAATTATACACCTTAAATTTTAGCAGTTTATTTTAGGTTGTCAATTATACTTAAATAATCTGTTAAAATAAATGAATTCAGTTGAATTAAAAGCCAAAATATAAAAACAGCCAAGTTTCAACATTTAAACAAAGGTATTTGCGTGGTTTAGAATTTTAAAAAATAAACATACAAAGTACAATCACAAAGGTGAAAGCTGGAAATTTTGACTATATTATTTTTAATTGTTGAACAGAAGTCACAATAAACTAAGGCAAAGACTGAGAAAATATAAAGCTTGTTTCTAAATTAACTTCTACAGTGAATTTTGAAAACAAAAAAGCTCGATTTAATCATTCCACTATATATATAGTTTAAAACATCTTGGTGTACATAATAAATACATACAAGTAAAACTAAATTTGAAAAAGTTATAAAAAATTAAAACTTAATTTGAAAATGGAAACAGGATATGAGTAGGCAATTCACAGAACAGGAACGAAAAGTGATTAATAAAATGCTGAAAAGAGGCTCAACCTTACTGATAACTATAGCAATGGAAATTAAAATGATCATGAGTTACTATTTGTACATAAGAGACTGATAAAAATGTTAAAACACTGATAAAAAAAATTGGCAAAGATGTGGAACAACAAGAAATATTTACATTGCTGGTGCTTGTTTAAGTTTGTTTAACCGTTTTCAAGTTATTGATGTATCTTTTAAATTGGAAGATGCACATTCTTTATAATGCAGCAAATCCACTACTAGGTATGTACCCCAGGAATATTGTAGCATAAGTGCGTAGAAGACAAGTACTCCATTGTCCTTTGCAGCATTTGCAATATTGATGGCTGTAGACAGCCTAATTGTTCATCCAACAGAAATTAATAAACCTTTCTTATAATGTATTACTACATTAGTTTAAAAAGGCAGTTCTCAACCGGGGTGATTTTGTCCTTTCAATGTCTGGGGACATTTTTGGTTGTCACACCTGGGAGTGAAGATGCTCCACTGCCATGGTTACCAGGAAGGTAAGAGTGAGCATGTTTTTAAGGATCTTTTCAGTGAGTAGTGGCTAGGAATGTTGCTAAACATCCTACAGTGCACAGGAATGCCTCCTTCACAACAAAGAATTATCTGACCTACAATGTCAATAATTTCAAGGATGAGAAATTGATTTAAATGAAAGTATATTAAATGGAAATAATATATGAACGCTAGTACTGACTTATTTGGGGAACATTGGAGAATAAAATAATGTTGGTGGCATTTAGCTATTTTGATTTTTAAGCATAATTAACATATCTGCAGCAAACAAGACAAAATACCTAGTTTAGTTAAATACAGATGGTGAGTCCTTGAAACATTATTATAAAATTGTTTGTATATTTAATATCCTTTTTTTTCTTTGAGGCAGAGTTTCCCTCTCGTTGCCCAGGCTGGAGTGCCGTGGTGCTATCTCGGCTCACTGCAACCTCCACCTTCTGGGTTCAAGTGATTCTCCTGCCTCAGCCTGCCGAGTAGCTGGGACTACAGGCGCATACCACCACACCCGGCTAATGTTTGTATTTTTAGTAGAGATGCAGTTTCACCATGTTAGCCAGTCTGGTCCCAAACTCCAGACCTCAAGTGATCTGCCCGCCTCGGCCTCCCAAAGTCCTGGGTTTACAGGTATAATATTAATTTTACTGTTAAAAAATAAAAAAAACTAGTTACTGAATTCCTGAATTATTTTTTTTAAAGAAGCAACTCTCAAAAAGCACCATAAGACGGAAACTAGAGGTTAAAGAATAAGGAAAATAACTTTTAATACTTAATCAGTAAAATCATAACATAAAGCCAAAATCATATTTTAGAACCATGTAAATAAAATTAACTTTCGTTAAACTCTATCAAAAAAGGAGAAAAATGAATTATTATTAGCTGGAAAAGGGAAATATAATGCCAAAAAGATAGAGGGATATTACAGTAACAAAAACACTCACCACAAAAATAAACAGCAGAGAATATAAACAATTAACAAAGAAGAAAATAAGTATGCAATAATAATAACTTGATAATGGAACAAGAATAATGTCGATAACCTATAATACACCTTCAATAAACAATTGAAAATATATACAAAGCAATTAAATATTACATAGTCATTTAAGAAGATGTTATAATGTTTAAGGACAGTTTTTTAATACAGGGAAATTATGTATAACATTAAATTTTTTTAAAATAGTAAATACAGGATGATCTTATGTATATAAATAATTGAAAACAAAAGGTTAAAGAGCAAATATGCCTAAATGCTAACTACATTTACCTTCAGGTGATAGGACCATGAGTGCTTTGTTCTCCCTCTTGCTGCTTTATAAGTTTTGTACTTTGAATGATTTACTATATTCAAAAAAACTTAAAGCTATATTATCAGCCCTGCCTGTGCCATATAAAGTCTTATTATGACTCTTAATTTTTAACATTATTTTTATTTTGAATTGTATAAAAGCATTAGACTAATTATAACATATTATCTGGGGGGAGGACTCGTGTGATTCAAACTCATCAAGTGTGATTCAGATGTTCATCTGTGAAATGATGGGTACCTTCATGTCCCCAAATTAACAACAAAATACATGATATGTTCACTATAAAACATTAGCATAAGTAACAGAAAATTCATCTTCTGAGACAGAAAAAAACTTTTATTGAGCAGCAGGAAATGGGCTCTGATGCTCTCTGGGACCAGCTTAAAAACTCTGTCATTGAAACTAAGACTCCTACTCAATGACTCAAGCAGCTGTGATGAACTGTGTAATCACAGTTGCAGACTGCTGGCATAACGACCAGTGATGCTACAGAAGCTATTATGAAACAATAGCAAACTGCTGTTCTATGAGCGTTAAGACTGTACCTATTTATCCTGAAGATCCATAATCATGAGAAATAGAATTGAGCAATAAACAAAAGTCATGCTACTTTAAGGAAAATCCAGTGTGACTCACTAAAAAAATATGTTATATATTTATGATTCCTTATTCTGGAAAAGTGTACCTCACTAAAAACCAGGTATTATTAAAAGATAAAGATTTTTCCAATTTATCAGGACTATCACAATCAGTCATTTGGTATGAATGTGTCCATTGATTCAAAATCACTCAACTATTTCTCTTCAGAAGTTATTCTCCCCTTGATTTTTGGCCTCATCTTATCTGGATTCTTTTACCTTATCCTCAAACTATATTAGTTTCCTTCACCATACCCTATTCATCAAGCAATCTATTAACATGTGTATTACTCCCCCAGCAAAAAGCGTATCTCTGTTCCTCTCCTCTCCTACTCTCTCTTCTCCCCTCTCCTCCTTTGCTACCCCTCTTTTCTGTTCTTGTTGCAACTACATTCATGCATCACCTAACAATGGGGATACGTTCTGACAAATGCATCATTAGGCAATTTGGTTGCTGTGAGAACATCATAGAGTGTACTTACACAAACCTAGATGGCACAGCCTACTACACACCTAGGCTATATGGTATAGCCCATTGTACCTAGGCTACAAACCTGTACAGCATGTTATTACGCTGAATACTGCAGGCAATTGTAACACAATGGTAAGTATTTGTGTATCTAAGCATAGAAGATGTATAGTAAAAATATAGTAATATATATTATGGACCACCATCATGTGTGCCACAATGGACCACTATCATATAAGTAGTCCATTGCTGACTGAAATGTTTTTATGTGGTGCTTGACTGTATTATCTTACAAATATCTACTGGACATGTACAATATTCCAGACATTTTAAGTGCTTTATATGCACTATCAATTTCATCCTCTGATTTGATCCTCTAAACAATCTTGTAACGTAATACTTTTTTCTTCCCTTTTAGGTGAAGACACTGAGGCAGACAGCATTTAACTTACTTGTCCAGGGTTACAAAAGTGCTAAGTGTTACAGTTAACCAAGACACAAAACTATGGAGGAGAAGCCTGTGTGTCATGACGGTATAAATTCTTTCCAGTTGATTGTATGATTCTGATGTCTAAGGTCCTAATTAGTACATTTTCATTATAAAAAAACTGCACAAGAATGCTTGCTTTGATATTTTTGATCCTCTTATTTCTCATCTATTATAATACTATATTCTTAGGCCTCGGTTCTGAAATGAAGATCCTTAAGCTGGTTCAACAGGGTCTCTTCAGTTTATAACTTCATCTGATGCATCATCTCTATGTTCTTTATCATAGAGGCAGGAACAATTTTCACAATCACTATAGGGATTTAGGATTAATCAGCCTAACCCATACTCCTCTTCATCAAATAAGCATAGCTACTGGGTTTACATCAACTGCTTATGACCCATAAATTATATATTCTAATCTACCCTTCCAAACTTGCAGGGGTTTCTCATTTTCTAAAGTTCGACTTCCAAATGTCTAGTTAATCTGACTTTTATCAGCAGTATGACTGTGCTAAACATGAAGGGAAGTAAAGCAAGACACTGAAGAGACAATTTCTGTCTGTACATCATTTTTCTTCCCAAAAACTTGGTATTATGTGTCTTTTTCACTTTAGCCATCCTGGTGAGTGTGATTTTGTATCATATTGAGGTTTAATCTTGCATTTGGCTAATAACCAATGAGGTTGAACACTTTTCATGTGTTTACTGCTATTTGAATATGTCCTTTTATAAAATGTTCAAAACATTTGCCCATTGGGTTGTTTGACATCAATTTGAAGTAATTTTTACATGTTCTGGATGTGGCACATATATTCTGGATAAGATAAAAAATTCAAACATTTTTCCCACCCTGTGATTTGCCTTTCACCCTCTTAAGCATATCTTTGATACTATTAAGCTCATAAAAATTGAGGTTCTTAATTTTAATGTAATTCACGTTATTTTTCCTACCTGCTTAGTTCTGTGTCCTATTTTTAAAAAATTGATCTCAAAGGCATTCTGTTTCCTTTTGAATGTTATGTTACCTTTTATATTTCAATAAATAATCCATCTGAAATTGATTGATGTGTTTATTATAAACAAATGGTTAAAATTATTTTTCTTCACATATTTATTGAATTGACCCAAGAAAATGTAATGAAAAGATTCTCCTTCCCCCGCGGCACTACAATGCCACATGTGTAAATAAGTCAAGTGACCATATATGTCTGACTTTGTCTCTAGACCCTCACTTCTGTAGTATTCTATTCCAAGATACATAACCCCAACCTAATCATAAAAAAGACAATATACCCAAAGGAATATTAATCATTCTATCATAAAAACACATTTGCATGAATGTTCATTGCATCACTTTTCACAACAGCAAATATATAAAATCAACCTAAATGCCCATCACTGATAGACTGGATAAAAAAAATGTGGCACATATACACCATAGGATACTCTGCAGCCATAAAAAAGAATGAGATCAGGTCCTTTGCCAGAACATGGATGGATCTGGAGGTCATTATCCTTAGCAAACACAAACAGAAAACCAAATATCACATGTTCTCACTTATAAAGGGGTGCTAAATGATGAGAACGCATGAACACATAGAGGGGAACAACAAACACTGAGGCCTAGCAGAGGGACAAAGTTGGGAGGAGGGAAAGGACCAGGAGAAATAACTAATGAGTATTAGCCTTAACACCTGGGCGATGAAATAATCTGTACAACCAACCCTCATGACAGGAGTTTACCTATACAACAAACCTGCACATATACCCATAAACTTAAAAGGTAAAAAATAAATGAAAAAAAATCAGACAAAAATTAAGGGACATTCTACGAAATAACTGACCACTATTCTTGAAAAGTGTCAAGGTCATAAAAACAAGAAAAGACTCATGAATTGTCACAAGTTGAAGGAGACTAAGGATACCTAACAACTAAATACCATGTAGGATCCTAGATTGGATCATGAAACAGGAAGGACATTGGTGGAAAAGACTGTTCAAGTCTGAATTAAGTTGTAGTGTAGTTAATGATACACTGCTGATGTTAATTTCTTGGTTTAGATTATTGTGTTGTGGTTTTGCAAGATGTTAACATTAGCTAAGCTGAATGAAGAATGTATAGAATACTCTGTACTATTTTTTTAGATTTTTCAGTAAGTCTAAAAATGAGTAATAAGATGTGGTAAATTTTATTTTCCTACCCCCCAAAATTCCTCAGAATTATATGCCCAACTTATCTTTTGATTATTTTAGTTGCTGTTAATGCGTTTCTGGAATATCTCATGGTTTCTTTTTTCTCATAGTAAAAACAATAGTTCCACTATCCCAAAATTTATCCAGAATGTCTTTCCTATGGTCAAAAGTTTGGAAACCCATTTCCTCTCTTTTACAGAAAAAAAAAAGAATATGTGCAGATTATGGCAGTAAGTCTGGGCCTATAGCATAACTTAGATCTTTAGTAGGCAATATTTCTAGGGGATGTAAATTCTATTTATTTCTGGTATGAGTAAATATCTAGAGAATGCCTGTTTTTGTATTTTTTATTAATCTTATTCTTTTAATCTGAAGGTTTCTGTTTTCCTTCACCTTTTGGAAATTTGAAATTACATTCTAACATTTTAATATTGTATATTCCGAGTGTTTATATGAATTTATCTTATCATCAAGTTAAATTCACTCTGTCAATCATTATTCCATTTCTAATAACTTTTTCTTGTTTCCCTGTGTTCTCTTTTCATTATATCCTATTCTTTTATACTACAGTACATTCTAGACTCTTCTAACTCCTGAATAACTATTTTCCTTTTAGAGCTTGTTTTTCATTTTGGTCTTTTTATTTCTCGTCGATTATTTTTCTTTCTGGTTATTCTTGATTGTTTTTTCATATTATTAATAAACATAACATTATTAATCTATACAATGAATATGGATTTTTCCCTGTTATTTTTTGGATAAAGTTGGGTCCCTGGAAGGCTTCACCACTGAAAGGTCACCGTAGGGTGCATATGCCTATAGTACAATGTCAGACTGAGCACTACCTGAATCGCAGAATGAGGAAGGCTTTTCTCTGGAAACACTAATATTCACATTATAAGGCTTAAATTAAAGAAGAATCCTCAGGTTTTCCATCCAAGAATAAAACTCATTCTACCAGGGAGTCTAGTGATAGGGGTATGGGAATGGAGGTGTAGTGAGAGAAACAAGAGGAGGGAAAGGAGAAGATGTAGAAACTGATTAACTGTCATTCAGAAAGACCTTTGGCTAATGTCAGCTGTTTAGTCCTCTTCCTAATCCTAGACCTATACTCACAACTAGGACTCATTAAAAAGAATTGCTTTCACCCCTGCCAAGGCTCTAGCTTCTACTGCTTTGCTGTGCCTGTAAACCAACTTTAATTCACTTTTCTTCTTCCACAAATATATTAAAATTGCTTCAATGATTACTTCCTCCCAATCTCCCTGCTATTAAAGGTTCATTCTCTCTTTTTTTGGATTTGTATAAAGCCTTTTCAAAGAAGTCACAGAAGAGTGGAGAAGAATGTTTGTGTGGCCACTCCACCACATTAAACATGAATTTTTTAAAAATGCATTTTAAATCTAGTTCCCAACTTCCATATGTATATATTATGTTCAAAATATTACAGGTTAAAGCAATAAATAGTATAAATAAGTTGATTATAGTTCATTGTGGAATCACAACACATCCAGAACTCCGAAAAAGGAATGATATGAAAAAACAAAGCATTAAGAAAATAAATCATATAAACAAACATGAATCATAAATAGTAAAGGCTAGGGCTAACAAGGCAGGTTTTTAACTTTTATTTTTTAAGATATGCTATGCATATATTTTCAGAATGTGTTGAGCTGGCTGCAGACTGCTACACACTGTTCATAAGGCAATTTCAATTATTTGTTATATCATGCTCGAAAGGGGCCACTACAAACAGAGGGCACATAGGCCAGGGGTGAGCAGAAACTGAGTAGTCCCTGAACCAGGGAGTTAATACCTTCTATCCCATTTTATTTCCCATTTACCTCTTAGCTTGTTGAAGAGGATAAATGAGCGAAAGTTGTGCCAGTTTAGAGATATTAGTGTGCCATTTTTCTTGGTGCTGACAACATCGCAAACCCCCGTCTTTACCTTCAGATATTGTTACTTATAACAATACAAGACTTACATATCCATATATTTAAAAAAACATACATTAAATAATGGTGAGTATCTGCCACTTAATTTGGCAGTTCAGATGGCAGAAGTTCTTCATTTAAAGATAGTTAATTAGATGAGATGTGATGAGAAGCTTTTCAAAATTCCATTCAAGGATGAATCTCAGGTGATAAATAATAAATGGATGAATTTTGCACTTAAACACACACACATAAGAAATGGAATTCAGAATAACTTAGTTTAGAATAGATTGCCTGTTCATTAATGAGAATTTGTGCTTTAATAATTCTCACTGAAATATACATTTAAAAATTTAGTCTCTGAATCAGCATTATTTATGTAAATGATTTAACCAAAGATTTATTGAAATGTATATTAGTCCATTAAAAATTCTTTATGAAGAAAATGATATTTAATGGCTTTGTGAGTCTTGTTAATGTTCCCATCCTGTGATTCACCTGCAGTTTCCACCAAACCAAGACTCACAGTGATCACTGGGTACCACAGCAAATATAATTTCAAACTTTATACTTTTTATAGCCATCTAAATGTTTGCACACTGACTAAATTTTGAATTTCTATTCTATTTGCTGTAAATAATTATCATCATAACCCAGTTAAGCTCTGACGATTTGGCAAGGCATGAAGAAAGAAAAGCAAAAAAGAATAAAACTTTCAATGTTAACTTTTAAAAAGCAAAATGAAACCACTATTTCAAATTTTAAGGGAGGATATCAATTTTTATCCAGCATCAATTCTCTATTAAAATACGGAGAATTATGCAGTAATATATCAATAAAAATATTAACACTTTATATCAATTCATAGTTTACTTATCATGACTTGTTTTTAAGCTTCACAATAAATCTATGGGGTAAGTTTAAATATATCCATTTCAGACATGAGGACAGAGTATAAATGACAATAAGAATCATATCTGTGTTTCAAAACCAGGGAATTTTTACCAGTTGCTATGGTTTAAATATTTGTCCCCTCCAAAATGCATGTTGAAACTGAATCTCCAATGTGGTAGTACTGAAAGCTGTGCTATTAAGAGGTAATTGAGTCATAAAGGCTCTGCCCTCATGAGTGGATTAATCCATTCATGCATTAATGGCATAATAAATGAATAGGCTATCATGGGAGTGTCATTAGTGGCTTTACAAGAGGAGAAAGAGAAACCTGGCTGGGCGCGGTGGCTCATGCCTGCAATCCCAGCACTTTGGGAGGCCGAGGCGGGTGGATCACGAGGTCAGGAGATCTAACATGGTGAAACCCTGACTCTACTAAAAAATACAAAAAATTAGCTGGGCATGGTGGCGGGTGCCTGTAGTCCCAGCTACTCTGGAGGCTGAGCTTGCAGTGAGCCGAGATTGTGCCACTGCACTCTAGCCTGGGCGACAGAGCGAGACTCCGTCTCAAAAAAAAAAGAAAAAAAGAGAGAAATCTAAGCTAGTGTGCTCAGCCCCCTTACCATACAATGCCCTGCACTATCTCAGGAGCTCTAGAGAATCTCTACCAGCAAGAAGGCTCTCTCAAGATGCAGGTCCTCAGCTTTGGACTTCTCAGCCTTCATAACTGTAAGAAATAAATTACTTTCCCCTTTGTTTATAAATTACACGGTTTTAGGTGATATAAGAAACAGAAAACAGATGGAGACACCAACTGACAGTCAAATAACTCCCCATTATACTATAGTTATCTTTATATTGCCCATCATAACCTGACATAAATTATCTCAAATATATTTAGTTTTTACTTTCCATCTAAATATTTGATATAACTTTAGACAAACTTTTTATAACACATGCTATCCTGATGTGGTAAACAGAGCATAAGCTTTGTGTCATATGTTAACATGGTTTGTGCTGCACACAGCTAATTTTCATTCAAAATACTCCGTATAAATTATGCCAAACTCAGGCCATCATCCTTTCACTTCAAATTGGTAACACTTTAACAACTCCTCTCCACAACTTTCCCTGTTTATCTGTAAATGCCTCTCTGGCACTATCATTTTGCTTATCCTATCAAGATACAGTCCCAAAAACTAAATGTACCAAAGGCTCATATATAAAACATTATCTGTTTTGGCATATTCTTTCTCCTTATCTTTGTGAAACTTGAACTTAGGAATTAGGTTCCAGATAATTTGCACTATTCTACTCAAGCAGGCTCTCTCTAAATAACAGCAAAGATAGCACTGGACAATTCTAGGAAAACAATGTCTTTTTAATACTCTTGAACTCTTGGAAAGAGAGCTACTCTCACTTTCCCATGCAGCCAAATAATTCCAGGATGAAAATCTCTGCTTGGCCTTACCTGGATAGTGCCCACCTCTGGACTGAATACATGGAAATACACTACTCTCATGGAAGCTGTTATCTCATGATAACTTCTGTGGCAGGGGGGGCATGATTGTCTAACTAGGTGGGAGAGGAGTAGCTCCAATACGGAATAGTGGAATTCTTACTACAAAGAGGGCAAATGAAGACTGATCAGGCAAAAGCATTTATTTACTCTATTTGCAAATATCTTTTAAGGACAAATGAGTGTCATCCTCTCTATGCAGCCTTCCCCATTTGTTCCCCTGAGATATCTACAAGACATGTTTAAGTAAACATTCATCACAGCATAGGGTGGCTGAGGCAGGAGAATTGCTTGAATCCAGGAGGTAGAGGTTGCAGTGAGCTGAGATTGTGCCACTATACTCTAGCCTGGGTGACAGAGAGAAACCCTGTTTCAAAAACAAACAAAAAAAAATCACAGCATATTGTACCATTTTGTGTACTGATCTGTTTCATCTGTAGACCATAATTCCTTGAGGACTGGGCCTCTATCTTAGCCATTTCTGTGTGCTCAATACGTACATAGTATTGAGCCCAGAGTAAATCATGAAATTGTTCCTTATATTAGTATATGAAAAGCTTAAGTTCTTTGTCTTTTTTTACACTTGCGCATGTTCAAAATAGCATACACATGAACAACGACTTTAGCTCTGCAAAAAAAAATTTTGCAGAAATATGATTTAAATATAATGGTTTTGGCTTTCGCAATAGATGGTATGAAAACTGTGTCTGTATCTTTTGTAGAATAGCTCCTGATGACGCAATGCATTATGTTGATCAATGTCCCTATTTAAAAACTTATTTGAAAGTGTATTTAAAATCTGACAGTGAAAATTACTCTTCATAGTCACTGTTCACACAAAATACATCTCTCCTTATCATCTGCTATATTTTCTTTTGTTAGATAATGAGAATTCAGTAATGCCTGCTTCCATTTTGCCTTGACGATAAAGCAACAAATAGATAAAATTAAAGCCTAATTGCCTCAGCCTAATTTAGGCTATTTTTCTGGTATAATTGTTTTCTAATCTAGTTCTCCAGTTAATCATGAATAAAAATCACCCAGGGCACTTGTTTAAAATACATGTTTCTAGGTTCTACTCCCTGAGATTCTGATACTATCAAATTATGAGTTTTTGTATTTAGAACTTTTGACTGGTTTGGAAATTGGTAAGTAAATATGCGTGTTTTAATTCTTAAAAGGGTATAGGAACAAAACATATTTTCAAACAGAGGGACAAAGAACTTATAACGAACCTTACTGGGTCCTGCTTCATGTACCACCCAACTTGGTAAGACACTCCAACAGGGGTTATCAGACACCCTATACAGCAGTGATCCTACTGGCATCAGGTTGGTGCCCCTCGAGGTCAGAGATCCAAGAGGAAGGAGCAGGCACTCATCTATGCTGTTCTCCAGCCTCCCTGTGTGACATCTGCAGGTGCTAGAGTAAGCCAGATGAATACGGCCTGAAGTGAAAGCCCAACAAATCACAGCAGCCCTATAGAAGAGGCACCTGATCATTGAAAGAAAAACAAACAGAAAGCACCAACAAAAGCAACAACAACAAAAATGTTCCTGCAAAAAACCCATTCAAGAGTCAGTAGCCTCAATGATCAAAACTAGACAAACTCAGGAAGATGAGAAAGAATCAACAAAAAAATGCTGAAAACCCAAAAGGCCAGAGTGTCTCTTCTCCTCCAAATGATCACAATGCCTCTCCAGCAAGTCCACAGAACTGGATGAAGGTCGAGATGAATGAACTGACAGGAGTCAGCTTCAGAAGATGGGTAATAGCAAACTCCTTTTAGCTGAGCTAAAGGAGCACATTTTAACCCAATGCAAAGATACTAGGAAACTTGAAAAAAGGTGAGAGGAGCTGCTAACTAGAATACCCAGTTTAAGGAGAAACATATATGACCTGATGGAGCTGAAAAACACAGCACAAGAACTTTGTGAAGCATACACAACTATCAATAGCTGAATTGACCAAGTGGAAGAAAGGATATCAGAGTTTGAAGACCACCTTGCTGCAATAAGGCATGCAGACAATTTTAGAGAAAAAAGAATGAAAAAGAACAAACAAAGCCTCCAAGAAATAAGAGACTATATGAAAACACTGAACCTATGATTGACTGGAGTACCTGAAGGAGACAGGGAGAATAGAAACAAGCTGGAAAACATGCTTCAGGATATTATCCAGGAGAACTTCCAGAATCTAGCAAGGCAGGTCAACATGCTAATTTAGGAAATACAGAGAACACCACTAAGATACTGCATGAGAAGATCAACCCCAAGACACATAATCATCAGATTCTCCAAGGTTGAAATGAAGGGAAAAAAAAGTTAAGCCAGAGAGAAAGGTCACGTTACCTACAAAGGAAAGCCTATCTGACTATCGACAGACCTCTCAGCAGAAACTCTACAAGCCAAGAGAGAGTGGGGGCCAATATTTAACATTCTTAAAGAAAAGAATTTTCAACAGAGAATTTCATATCCAGCCACACTAAGCTTCATAAGTGAGGAGAAATAAAATCCTTTACAGACAAGCAAATGCCAAGGGATTTTGTCACCACCAGGCCTGCCTTGCAATAGCTCCTAAAGGAATCTCTAAATATGGAAAGGAAAAACTGGTACCAGCCACTGCAACAACACACCAAAATATAAAGACCAATGATACTATAAAGAAACTGCATCAACTAGTGTGCAAAATCAACAGATAGCATCAGGATGACAGGATCAAATTCACACATAACAATATTAACCTTAAATATAAATGGGCTAAATGCTCCAATTAAAAGACACAGACTAGAAAACTGGATAAAGAGTTAAGACCTATCGATCTGCTGTATTCAGAAGACCCATCTCACATGCAAAGACACACACATAGGTTCAAAATGAAGGGATGGAGGAAAATTTACCAAGCAAATGGAAAGCAGAACAAAGCAGGGGTTGCAATCCTAGTCTCTGGCAAAACAGACTTTAACCAATAAAGATCAAAAAAGACAAAGAAGGGCATTAAATAATGGTAAAGGGATCAATTCAACAAGAAGAGCTAACTATCCTAAATATATATGTACCTGATCTAGAGGCACCCAGATTTATTGAACAAGTTCTTAGAGACCTACAAAGAGACTTAGACTCCCAAACAATAATAGTGGGAGACTTTAACACCTCCCTAACAATATTAGATTAACGAGACAGAAAATTAACAATGATATTAAGGACTTGAATTCAGGTCTGGATCAAGTGGACCTAATAGACATCTACAGAACTCCCCACCCAAAATCAACAGAATATACATTTTTCTCAGTGCCACATGGCACTTATTCTAAAATTAACCACATAATTGGAAGTACAGTACTCCTCAGCAAATAAGAACTGAAATCATAACAAACAGTCTCTCAGACCACAGTGCAATCAAATTACAACTCAGGATTAATAAACACTCAAAACTACACAATTACATGGAAATTGAACAATCTGCTCCTGAGTGACTCCTGGGTCAATAATGAAATTAAGGCAGAAATCAAGAAGTTCTTTGAAACCAATGAGAACAAAGGGACAACATACCAGAATTTCTGGGGCACAGCTAACACAGTATTAAGAGAAAAATTTATAACACTAATTGCCCAAATCAGAAAGCTAGACAGATCTCAACTCAACACCCTAACATCACAATTAAAAGAGCTAGAGAAGAAAGTGTAAACAAATCCAAAGGCTAACAGAAAACAAGAAATGACTAAGATCAGAGCAGACTCGAAGGAGACAGAGACACGAAAAACGCTGCAAAAAGTCAACAAATCCAGGAGCTGGTTTTTTGAAAAAAATAACAAAATAGGCCACTAGACAGACTAATAAGGGAGAAAAGAGAAAAGAATCAAATAGACACAATACAAAATGATAAAGGTGATTTCACCACTGACCCCACAGAAATGCAAACTACCACCAGAGAATAGTATAAACACGTCTATGCAAATAAACTAGAAAATCTAGATGAAATGGATAAATTCCTGGACACATACACCCTCCCAAGACTAAACCAGGAAAAAGCCAAATCCCTGCATAGACCAATAACAAGTTCTGAAGTTAAGGCAGTAATGAATAGCCTATCAACCAAAAAAGCCGAGGACCAAATGGATTCACTGCTGAATCCTATCAGAAGTACAAAGAGGACCTGGTACCATTCCTTCAGAAACTATTCCAAACAATTGAAAAGGAGGGACTCTTCCCCAGCGCATGTTATGAGGCCAGCATCATCCTGATACCAAAACCTGGCAGAGAAACAACAAAAAGGGAAAACTTCGGGCCATATCCCTGATAAACATTGACTAGAAAATCCTCAGTGAAGTATTGGCAAACCAAATCCAGCAGCACATCAGAAAACTTATCCACCATGATCAAGTCAGCTTCATCCTTGGGATGAAGGCTGATTCATGCAAATCAATAAACATAATCCATCACATAAGCAGAACCAAAGACAAAAACCACATGATTATCTCAATAGATGTAGAAAAGCCCTTTAATAAAATTTATCATCCCTTCTTCTTAAAAACCCTCAATAAACTAGGTATCGATGGAACATATATCAAAATAATAAGAGCTATTTATGACAAATCCATAACCAATATTATGTTGAATGGGCAAAACCTGGAAGCATTCCCTTTGAAAACCAGTACAAGACAAGGATGCCCTCTCTCACAACTCCTATTCAACATAGTATTGGAAGTTCAGGCCAGGGCAATCAGGCAAAAGAAAGAAAGAAAGGTATTCAAATAAGAAGGGAGGAAGTAAATTTGTCTCTACTTGCAAACAACATGATTCTGTATTTAGAAAACCCCACCACCTCAGCCCCAAAATTCCTTAAGCTGATAAGCAACTTCAGCAAAGTCTCAGGGTACAAAATCAATGTGCAAAAATCACAAGCATTCCTTTACACCAATAACAGACAAGCAGAGAGCCAAATCATGAATGAACTCCCATTTACAATTGCTACAAAGAGAATAAAATACCTAGGAGTACAGCAAACAAGGAATGTGAAGGACCTCTCCAAGGAGAAATACAAACCACTGCTGAAGGAAATGAGAGGACACAAACAAGTGGCAAAATATTCCATCCTAATAGAAAAGAAGAATCAATATTGTGAAAATGGCCATATTGCCCAAAGTAATTTATAGATTCAGTGTTATTCCCATCAAGCTAACATCGACATTCTTCACACAATTATAAAAAACTACTTGAAATTTCATATGGAATCAAAGAAGACCCCGTATAGCCAAGACAATCCTAAGCAAAAAGAACAAAGCTGGAGGCATCACCCTACCTGACTTCAAACTATATTAGAAAACCAAACACTGCATGTTCTTACTCATAAGTGGGAGTTGAACAATGAGAAGACATGGACACAGGGAAGGGAACAACACACACCGGGGCCCTCTGGGGAGTGCGGGGGAGAGGGGAGGGAACTTAGATGACTGGTCATTACGTGTAGCAAGCCACCATGACACATGTATACCTATGTAACAAACCTGCACGTTCTGCATATGTGTTCCAGAACTTAAAATGTTTTAAAAAGAACAATACTCAGCCACTCTAAAAGAAGGCAAGAAAAGAGAGATGAAGAAAAACAGGCCTCCACTGGGTAATGGAAGAGACAGAACTCTGGACATCTGAAAAAGTTCTCCCTACAGTATTTTTTTTTTCAGGTTAATTGAGATGTAATTGGTATACAAAAAACTACTTCGTTAAGAAGGTACATCTCATGTTAACTGTTCTTACCTCTTACATTATCCAGCTTCATATTGATCCGTGCGTGCATGTGAGAAAACTACCAGAGGTTAAGGAAATAATTACTCGAAAGACATGGAAGTAACAGTGCCTTCATTCCAAAGGATAAGGAGGAAGAATTTTAGCAAATTTTATTAGTGAATATAAATGAAAAAATCAAAAGCAAAATAATAGCAAATCAACTCCAACAATGTATGAGAATGATAATACACCACAAATATCATTCCAGCAAATACAGAAAAAAATTGAAATACTTTAACACCCCTCAATGAAAGAAATTCTTAATAAAATAAGCATAAAAGGGAATATTTACTTTGAAAAAAAAGGTACTTAGAAAATATTGCCATAAACATTACACTAAATGAGATAATGTTAGAAATATTCTGCTTAAAGCGAGAAATAAGATAAATAATTTCATAGTTTTCTGGTTTATCTTTTTTTGAGATTTGTTTTACATAAGTGTGTCTGTATGTTTTCCCTCTTTTTTTGCACAAAAGGTAGCATTCAATTTATACTCTCTGCATTTTGTTTTTCTTCACAATACATCCTGGAAATCATGTTCATAGAGTTTTCTCACTCTTTTTTATAGCTTCATAATAGCCTATCTTGTAGAAGTACCAAATGTGTGGGCATTTAGTTTGTTTCTATCTAATATTTTACAAGTACAAATAATACTACACTGTGTAGTCTTTATTTATGTATTTTCATATTGTTGAAGCTATAACTTAAATGTAAATCCCTAAAAGTGAAGTCAAAAGATAAATGTACATTTAGAACTTTTTCAATTTTGCCTATTTCTTCTCCATAGCAGTTGAAACATTTTACATTCCCATGAGCGTTGTATGAGGCTTTTTTTCCCACACATATTTGCCAACAGAATGTGCTGTCAAGTTCTTAAATTTTTTTCATCTAGGGAGAGGTTCCAAGATGGCCAAATAGGAACAGCTCCAGTCTACAGCTCCCAGCGTGAGCGACACAGAAGAGGGTGTTCTCTGCATTTCCAACTGATGTACTGATTTCATCTCACTGGGGCTTGCCGGACAGTGGGTGCAAGACAGTGGGGAGGCATTGCCTAACCCGGGAAGTGCAAGGGGTCAGGGAATTCCCTTTCCTAGCCAAGGGAAGCTGTGACAGACAGACAGCACCTGGAAAATCGGGTCACTCCCACCCTAATACTGCACTTTTCCAATGGTCTCAGCAAATGGCACACCAGGAGATTATATCCCGTGCCAGCTCGGAGGGTCTCAGGCCCATGGAGCCTTGCTCACTGCTAGCACAGCAGTCGGAGATCCAACTGCAAGGTGGTAGTGAGGCGGGGGGAGGGGCACCCACCATTGCTGTGGCTTGAGTAGGTAAACAAAGCCAGGAATCTGGAACTGGGTGGAGCCCACCCCACCTCAAGGAGGCCTGCCTGCCTCTGTAGACTCCACCTCTGGGGACAGGGCATAGCTGAACAAAAGGCAGCAGAAACTTCTGTAGACTTAAACGTCCCTGTCTGACAGCTTTGAGGAGAGTAGTGGTTCTCCCAGCATGGAGTTTGAGATCTGAGAACAGACAGACTGCCTCCTCAAGTGGGCCCCTGACCCCCGAGTAGCCTAACTGGTAGGGGCACCTCCCAGTAGGGGCCGACTGACACCTCACATGGCTGCTGCCCTTCTGAGATGAAGCTTCCAGAGCAATGATGAGGCAGCAACATCTGCCGTTCTGCAATATTTGCAGTTCTGCAGCCTCCACTGGTGATACTCAGGCAAACAGGGTCTGGAGCAGACCCCCAGCAAGCTCCAACAGACCTGCAGCTGAGGGTCCTGACTGTTAGAAGGAAAATTAACCAACAGAAAGGACATCCACACCAAAACCCCATCTGTACATCACCATCATCAAAGACCAGAGGTAGATAAAACCACAAAGATAGGGAGAAACCAGAGCAAAAATGCTGAAAATTCTAAAAATCTGAGCTCCTTTTCTCCTCCAAAGGAATGCAACAGTATATTGACATATATACTGATCATATATAAGCAAACAAAGTGCAGTGAGAAAAGGAAAAGTTCCACTTTACAGCAGTATATAGAACAGAGTTTTCTTTTTTAATCATCATTTTGCAGTCATCATTATAACAACTGATTCAGAAAAGGATCATGAATGAAAGTTAAATAGTTATGTGAAAGTTTGTGAGGCAACAGGGTCATTTAAAAAATCTCAAAACACCCGTCCCACAGTTTACATTTTCTTTATGAAGGGGGAAGCATACTCTTATCATGGGAGTATTAGATAACACAAATTAAAATATGTTATAAAAACAAAACAGAAACTAAAGCTATAAACTTGAAAAACATCCATGTCATTAAAGAAAAAGAAAGGTAGAGGTAGTGTTCCAGGCTTTAGGAGACTAAACAGAGATGAAGAAAACATGCTTTGTGTAACTCTGGAGCAGACTTTAGATCAAGAAAAAAAATTATAAAGTATAGTATAATAACAAGGAAAATGTGAATATGGAATATATATCAGATACTAATAGTATATCAATATTTAATTTCCTCAAATTGACAATTTTATTTTTGTTATTTAAGAGAATCCCCTTTTCTTAGGAGTAGCCTGCCAAAGATTTAAGAGTGAAATAGTTTCACTATGTGAAACATACTGTCAAGTAGTTTGGCAAAAAAAAAATTTTAAGAATGAAAATTTTAAACATTAATGTATGTGTTTACACACACACAGGGCTATATATATAAACATATAAAAATATATAATTACATACATATATAAGACTTTATTACATTCTTTAACTTATATGTTAAATTTGTTCAAAATATCAAATAAAAGAAATTTTAAAGTAAGAGATAAGATAAACAATTTCATAGTTTTTTTTTGAGTTTTAAAATGTTTAAATATTATGAACAAAATGAGGATGTACACTATTGCCACATCTGCTTAATATTTTTCTTGAAGTCTTAGCTAGTGAAATCAAACAATAAAAGTCTTTAAACATAGTGAAAATTTAAAAGAGGGAAATAAAATTCTCATCTTTTACAAAGATATAATTACCTTTGTGGATAATGTAAAAGAATATATTAAAAATTATGATATTTTATCAATATGACTGGATGTTACATTTTTATAAATCAGCAACAATTCAAAAGTATTATTTTCAAAAGCACCGTTTACAATAGCAACAAAGTTGCAAAATACTTAAGATTAAATCTAACAAACATGTGCAAGACCAGTATGCACAAAACTATTAAAATTTTCTAGAAAGAAGTCAAAGAACATTAAATGAATGGAGGGCTATCATAAGTTTATGAATGGGAAGTATCTTAAAAGAATGGGAAGTCTTTTAAAGATATCTTTTCTTTTTCTAATTTGATCTACAGTGTCAAAGTAATTCTGTTAAAAAACTCATGAGTTGTTTTGTTTTTATTTCTTAGAAATGAGGAAGACAATTCCATCAGCTATATGAAAAAAATAAAGGCCCAGTAATAGCAAGACACTACTAAAGAAGAATGAAGAAGGTGAAAAAAAGCAAGAAGGGAAGGAGGTAGATAAATGGGAGGAGGAGGAGGAAGAAGAAGAAGAACAAAAACAAGACTAATAAGAAGAACAAGAGGGTGGAGGAAGAGGAGGAATTTGCCCTAATATCTATTAAAACTTATGAAGATTATGGTAAATTTGACATTTGATATAGCTGGCATGACAGATCAGTGGAGAATGTAGAAAATATTCAGTAAGTGAAGCTTGTAAAAATGGTTATCCACTTGGAAAAAGAGGAACTTGGATCCATACCTCACATCATGCACAAAATCGAATCCAGAAGGAATATGAAATTAAAAGTAAAATAAAAGAAACACTTAAACTTTCATTAAAATATATAGTGGAATTTCTTTCTGAATTTAAAGTAGGAAATAACAGTTTAAGCGGGACATCTAAAAGCAATAATTCTAAAAGGAAAAATTGTTTATTTTTTCCATATTAAAGTTAAAATATTTTGTGTATGCAAAAGTAATTTAAAGGATGGGTGAAATCAAACTTTATACTTTAATATGTTCAACAAATATAACTAACAAAAGACTAGGATAAAAAAATGAAAATAGAGGACACTCAACCATGCTGGGCAGTGACTCCAAGCCAAACCCAAGTCTGAACTGGGGCTCTGAGGCCACTGGAGGACACCCAGCTCTGCAATCCCCACAGTCTGAGTGTTGAACCAGGACAATGGAACTCCACTGACTCAATCAAATCTTGAATGTTCCAAAAGCAGAGTTGAAGCCATCAAGATGGCTCACCACAAGCAGCCGGCACTCACTTCGTTTACAAAGAAGGACCAAAACACTGAGTATATAGCCACACATCAAATATAGCATCTAAAAGAGAATACTGGAATATAACAAGTGACAGATCACTGTGAGGCACAAGAGAGAGAAGTGAAGCAGCCATCCCAGCCAGAAATGGCTCAGAGAGAGGAGGGACTTCCCATCTTGGGGAAAAGGCAACCAAGCAATCCCTATGGTATACTATCATAACATGGACACCTGCAATCCTAGCCACGGAAGAGTCCTTTAGCTCTCCCAGGCCCTGAGCCTAGCATAGGGAGATGCCTGGAGTCCAGGTGACTGCATTGTTCCAGAGAAGAAATTCATGCTTGGTCCATCTCATCCCCTGAAACCCAAGCTACTGCCATGTTGTGTGATTTTCAGAGATTAGTCCCTACCATACTACATCCTGCCCTGGGACCCAATAGTCCCTGTATCTCCACATACCTGAAGCCCTGCTGACATTCCCCTACATTCACCTGGAGGGCTTCAGTGTTGTGATGCCAGCTGGATCCAGCAGTGTGGCTGGATCCCCAGCACTCTAGACCACTCAGTGTCCTATACCTCAGGGAAGAGGAGTCCAGCAAGCCAGGCAGAGTGGCCACAAAGCAAAGGGCCCCAAAGTATGCACTCCTCAGAGCCTTGAAGCCTCCTGCCTGCGGCCACTGCCACTGACAGCAAACCTGCCCTCTCTAGAAATGGGGCTGCCATGCACCTCTGTATGACTTCAAAAGCCCTGAGGACCAGCCTATGTGTACCATCCAAGGAGCCAAAAGGTAGATCCTCCATGCCTACTGCTGACACTGGCATACACAAAACCTCTCCAGGAGCCTGGAGATTAGCCAGCCTTGCCAGCAGCTGCCAGTGCCCATATGCACCATCTAGCAGCCTGAGGATTGGCCTGCTCCATATGCCATTGCCAGCACTCACAAGTCTCCCTGGGGGCCTGAGAACTAGCCCACTGAGGCCCCATACCACTACTGGCAGTGCCTGCATATGCTGCCGATGGGTCTGAAGACTGGCATGTCTACTGCCACCATCACCAGTGCCCATGCATGCCACTCAGAGGGCCAAGAACAAGTCCTCCAGGTGTCCCTATCCCCAACAAACCTTTGCCAGAGCCTCCGCTAATAACCACAGCCTAAGCCACTGAGACACTTGCAGGCACTACTAATGTTGATTACAGTCAAAGAAATAATATAGAGACTACCTGACTGTTTCTCACCCAGAATCAAAGTCAAAGCACCCTACCCAACCAATTCTACAGCTACATCCACAAGAAAGTATTTTTCAACAAAAGTAAATACATAGAAGTGTAAGAAGCAACTGATACACCAAATACATAGATATCAACCTAAAGACCAAAGAAACATGAAAAAGCAGAGAAACATGATACGTCCAAAGGAACACAATAATTCTCAAGTAATGGATGCCAAAAAAAATAAAATTACAAAATGCCTGAAAAGGAATTCTAAACATGATCTTAAGGAAACTCAGCAAGATACAAAAGAACACAGGCAACACAAAAATCGGCATAAAATTGAACCAAGAGATACATATCATTAAAAAAAGAGCCAAACATAAATCCTAGAACTAAAAAGACAAGGAATGAAGTAAAAAATACAACCAATAGCTTCAACAATAGATTAGATCAGGCAGAAGAATTTTTGGGCTTGAAGACAGATCTTTTGAAATAACCCAATCAGACAAAAAAAATAAAAAGAATTTTAAAAGTCACCATGATATATAGGACACTATAAAGTAAGCAAATATTCAAATTTTGGTAGTACCAGAAGAAGAAGAGATGGGGAAAGACACTGAGGAACTCAGACAGTGCTAATATGCCAAAGAAATCATATGGAGACTACACTACTGTGCCCACCCAGTATCAAACCCAAAGCACCTTACCCAATCAACTCTATAGATACATCTACAAGAGAAAGTCTTTCCCAACAAAAGCCCTTCCATAAAATTGGAAGATGCAAATGATACACCAATTATGCAGATATCAACCTAAGGACACATGAAAAAGTAAGGAAACATGACACTCCATGTTTTTTTACTTAATGAAATCATAGCTGAAAATTCCCAAGTTTTGTGAGAGATATAAACATCTGGCTACAGGAGGTCAAAACTCCCAAAATTTCCATCCAAAAACGTATTTTCTTAGGCACATTATAGTCAAAACATCGAAGTTAAAGACAGAGAATTCAAAACAGCAAGAGAAAAGTACCAAGTCAAATCTAAGGAAATCCTCATCAAACCAACAGAAAATTTATGACCAGAAACCCTACATGCCAGGAGAGAATGACATATTAAAGTGCTGAAGGAAAAAGTTGCCAAACAAGAATACTATGTCTAGTAAAGTTATCCTTCAGAGATTATAGAGAAATAAAGTTTTTCATTATTTCTCAGACAAGCAAAATCTGAGGGAATTCATCACCATTAGGGGACCCTACAAGAAAAACTTAAGGGAGTTTTACATATAGAAGCAAAAGCACAACAGCTACCATCATGCAAACATATGAAAGTTTAAAACTCACTGGCAGATCAGATACACAAATAAGAAAGAGAAGGGATTCAAATGTTATCACTATAGAAAACCACAAAATCATAAAGAGGAAGAAGGTGTAGGTAAAACAATCAGAAAACAACAAATGACAGAAATAAGTTCTCACCTATCAACAGAATCCTCAAATGTAAATGGTTTCAGTTCCCAATTAAAAGATATACAACTGACTGAATTTTTTTCTTTTTTTTTGAGACAGAGTCTCACTCTGTTGCCCAGGTTGGAGTGCAGTGGTTCAATCTCTGCTCACTGCAAGCTCCGCCTCCCAGGTTCATGCCATTCTCCTGCCTCAGCCTCCCAAGTAGCTGGGACTACAGGCGCCTGCCACCATACCCGGCTAATTTTTTGTATTTTTAGTAGAGACGGGGTTTCACCGTGTTAGCCAGGATAGTCTGTATCTCCTGACCTCGTGATCTGCCCACCTCAGCCTCCCAAAGTGCTGGGATTACAGGCGTGAGCCACTGCACCCAGCCGAAAAAATTTTTTTAAAATTATATGCTGCCTGCAAGAAACACTCTTCAGTTGTAGACACACAGACTGAAAGAGAAGCAATAAAAAAATTTATACAAATGGAAAACAAAAGCATGCAGAGGTGGGTATACTTGTATCAGGCAAAAGAGACTTTAAGTCAAAGAACACAGAAAAAGACAAAGAAAGTTATTATGTAATGATAAAGGGATCAAGTAAGCAAAAAGACATAAGAATTGTAAATATATACGTAACCAACACTTGAGCACCCTGTGAAGCAAACATTATTTGATCTACAAAGAGAGATACATCCCAATACAATAACAGTTGGAGGCATCAACATCTCACATTCAGCATTAGATAGATCATCTTCACATAAGATTAACACAGAAACATCAGACTTAATCTGCACTATAGAGTAAGTGGACCTAACAGACACTTACGTAACACTTCATCCAACAGGTGCAGAATACACATTCTTCTCAACATCACATAGAATATTCTCCAGTATAGAAATGTATTAGGTCACAAAACAAGTGTCAACAAATTTTTAAAGCCAAAATTATACCAGGTATCTTATCATAACACAATTGAATAAAACTAGAAATTAATTAGAAATTTGAAAATAATGTGGAGGTGGCTGGCAAGACGGACAAACAGGAACAGTTCTGGTCTGCAGCTCCCAGTGAGATCAAAATAGAAGGTGGATGATTTCTGCATTTCCAGCTGAGGTACCCAGCTCATCTCACTGGGACTGGTTAGACAGTGGGTGCAGCCCATGGAGGGCGAGCCAAAGTAGGGTGGAGCATTGCCTCACCCAGGAAGCGAAAGGGGTCAAGGAACTCCCTCACCAGTCAAGGAAAGCCATGAGGGATTGTGCCATGAGGAATAGTGCACTCCAGCCTAGACACTATGCTTTTCCCCCAGTCTTCACAACTGGCAGACCAGGAGATTCCCTTGGGTGCCTATGCCAACAGGGCCCTGGGTTTCAAGCACAAAACTGGAAGACAAAGCTGACAAAAACAAGCAATGAGGAAAGGATTCCCTATTTAATAAATGGTGTTGGGAAAACTGGCTAGCCATTTGCAGAAAACTGAAATGAACCCTTCCTTATACCTTATACAAAAATTAACTCAAGATGGATTAAAGACTTAAATATAAGACCTAAATCCATAAAAATCCTAGAAGAAAACCTAGGCAATACCATTCAGGACATAGGCATGGACAAAGACTTCATGAATAAAACACCAAAAGCAATGGCAACAAAAGCCAAAACTCACAAATGGGATCTAATTAAACTAAAGAGCTTCTGCACAGAAAAAGAAACTATCAGCAGAACGAACAGGCAACCTACAGAATGGGAGAAAATTTTTGCAAATCTATCCATCTAACAAAGGGCTAATATCCAGAATACAGAAGGAACTTAAACAAATTTACAAGAAAAAAATAAACAACCCCATCAAAAAGTGGGTGAAATATATGAACAGACACTTCTCAAAAGAAGACATTTATGCGGCCAACACTATATGAAAAAAAGCTCATCATCACTGGTCATTAGAGAAATGCAAATCAAAACCACAATGAGATACCATCTTACATCAGAATGGTGATCATTAAAATGTCAGGAAACAACAGACGCTGGAGAGGATGTTGAGAAACCGGAATGCTATTATACTGTTGGTGGGAGTGTAAACTAGTTCAACCATGTGGAAGACAGTGTGGTGATTCCTCAGGGATCTAGAACCAGAAATACCATTTGTCCCAGCAATCTCATTACTGGGTACATACCCAAAGAATTGTAAATCATTCTACCATAAAGACACATGCACACGTATGTTTATTACAGCATCATTCACAATAGCAAAGACTTGGAACCAACCCAAATGCCCATCAATGATTGACTGGATAAAGTAAATGTGGCACATATACACCATGGAATACTATGTAGCCATAAAAAGGGTGAGTTCTTGTCCTTTGCAGGGACACCGATGAAGCTGGAAACCATCATTCTCAGTCAAGTAACACAGGAACAGAAAACTAAACACTGCATGTTCTCATTCATAAGTGGGAGCTGAACAATGAGAACACATGCACACAGGGAGGAGAACATCACACACTGGGATCCGTCAGGGGGTATGGGGCTAGGGGAGGGATAGCATTAGGACAAATAACTAATGTAGATGACCAGTGATGGTTGCAGCAAACCACCATGGCATGTATATACCTATGTAACAAACCTGTACATTCTGCACATGTATTCCAGAACTTAAAGTATAAAAATAAAAAAAGAAATAATGCAAACAAATGGAAATAAAAGGACATGTTCAAAATGACCACTGAGTCAATAAAGAAATTAAGTAGGTAATGTGGCTTGGATATTTGTCCCCTTCAAATCTCATGTTGAAATGTTATTCCCAATGTTGAAAATGGGGCCTGGCGGGAGGGGATTGGATAATGGAGACAGATCCCTCAAGAATGGTTTAGCACTATCCCCTTGGTAATAAGTCAGTTCTCACTTTGTTCACACAGGATGTGGTTGTTTAAAAGACTGTGTGACATCCACCTTCTCTCTCTTACTCCTGCTCTCGTCATATGACATGCTGCTTCTGCTTTGCCTTCCACCATGAATAAGTGTTCCCTGAGGTCTCACCAGAAACCAAAGGGATACCATCACCCTGCTTCCTTTACAGCCTACAGAACTGTGAGCCAATTAAACTTATTTCTTTCATAAATTACCCATCCGTGGGTATTTATAGCAATGTAAGAATGGCCTAACACAGAAGGATATCCCAAAAATTTCTCAAAACGAATGGAAATGTAAACAACATACCAAAACCTATGGGATACTGCAAAAGCAGTGCTAAAAGGGACACTTACAGCAATAAGCACCTACCTGGAAAAAAGTCGAAAGATTTATAATAAGCAATGTAAAAATGCACCTCAAGAAACTAGAAAAGCAAGAACAAATCAAACCCAAAATTAATATAAGGAAAAACATATTAAGTATCAGAGAAGAAGTAAATAATATAGTCTTTAAAAATACAAAGAATCAACAAAATGGTAAGTTGTTTTTTGAAAAGATAAACAATATCAATGAACCACTAGTTAGGCTAACCAGGAAAAAAAAAAGAGAATATCAAAATAAATAAAATTACCAGTGAAAAAGGAAACATTACAACACATAGCACAAAATATTTTATGGTTAAGACTTTAGAAGCATAAGCAACAAAAGCAAAAATTACAAATGAGATTATATCAAGCTAGAAAGCTTCTACACATCAAAGGAAACTACTATCAGAGTAAAGAGACAACCTGTAGAATGGGATAAAATATTTGCAAATATCCAGAATATACAAGGAACTGAAATCAACAACAACAAAAAAACGAACAGTCCCATTAAAAACTGGTCACGGGATCTAAATAGGAACTTTTCTAAAGAAGATATACAAATGTCCAACAAATAAATGAAAAAATATTCAATATCACTGATAATCAGGGAACTGCAAATCAAAATCTCAATGCAATATCATCTCACCCCAGTTAGAACAGCGTGATGGTTAATACTGAATGTCACTTTGATTGGATTGAAGGATACAAAGTATTAATTGTGGGCGTGGCCAAAGGAGATTAACATTTGAGTCAGTGGGCTGGGAAAGGCAGACCACCCTTAATCTGGGTGGGCACAATCTAATCAGCAGCCAGCTCAGCTAGAATATAAGCAGGCAAAAAAATGTGAAAAGCAAGACTGGCCTAGTAAGCAGGCAGAAAAATGTGAAAAGTGAGACTGGCCTAGCCTCCTAGCCTATATCTTTCTACCATGCTGGATGCTTCCTGCCCTCAAACATTTGACTCTAAGTTCTTCAGCTTTGGAACATGGACTGGCTTTCCTTGCTCCTCAGCCTTCAGATGGCCTATTGTGAGACTTTGTGATTGTGTGAGTTAATACTTAATAAACTCCCATATATATATATGGAATATATACATAGTGGAATATATATATAGAGAGAGAGAGAGTGGAATATACGCATATAGTGGGAATATAGACACACATATAAATATATAAATATATATATATATATATATTCCACTAACCACTAGTTCTGTCTCTAGAGAACTCTGACAAATACAAATGGCTATTAGCAAAAAGACAAAAAATAAATGCTGAGAAGGATGCATAGAAAAGGTAATGTTTAGACACTTTTGATAGGAATATAAATTATTATAGACACTATGGAAAAGAGGTGACAGTTTCTCAAAATACTAAAAATGGAACTACCATATGAAGGGGTGGCCTGCCCCTCCACACCTGTGGGCGTTTCTCGTTAGGTGGAACGAGAGACTTGAGAAAAGAAATGAGACACAGAGACAAAGTATAGAGAAAGAAGAAGTGGGCCCAGGGGACCGGTGCTCAGCATACCGAGGACCCACGCCGGCACCGGTCTCTAAGTTCCCTTACTATTGATAATTATCTTTACCATCTTAGAAAAAAGGGAAGTGACAGGATAATAGGATCATCGTAGGGAGAAGGTCAGCAGTAAGACATATGAATAAAGATCTCTGTGACATGAATAAGTTTAAGGAAAAGTGCTGTGCCTTGATATGCATATGCAAGCATCTTCATAAACCTTTTTAGTGCATAAAGAGCAGCATTGCTAGTAAGTCCCACCTTTCGCCCTAAGGCGGTTTTCTCCTTTCTCAGTAAACAGAACATACAATCGTGTTTTACACTGAGATGTTCCATTGCCCAGGGACTGGCAGGAGACATGCTTTTCTCTGTCTCAACCGCCAACAACCGCCAAGAGGCCTTCTTTCCTCTTGTACTGGTCCTCCTCAGCACAGACCCTTCACGGGTGTCAGTTTGGGGGACAATCAGGTCTTTCCCATCTCACGAGGCCATATTTTAGACTACCACATGGGGAGAAACCTTGGACAATACCTAGCTTTCCTAGGCAGAGGTCCCTGTGACCTTTGGCAGAGGTCCCTGCAACCTTTGGCAGTGTACGTGTCCCTGGGTACTTGAGATTAAGAGAATGGTGATGACTTTTAACCAGCAAGCTGCCTTCAGGCACTTGTTTAACAAAGCACACCCCACACAGCCCAAAACCCTTTAAACCTTGAGTCACCACAGCACATGTCTTTTGTAAGGACAAGGTTGGGGGTAGGGTCACAGATTAACAGCATCTAAAATACAGAACAAAATGGAGTCTCTTATGTCTACTTCTTTCTATATAGACACAGTAACAGTCTGATCTTTCTTTCTTTTCCCCAGAACCATACAATCCAGCAACCCCACTACTGGATATTTACTCAAAGGAAATGAAATTAGTATATCAAAGGGATATCTGCACCCCCATGTTTATTACACTACTGGTCACAATAGCTATGCTATAGGATCAACCAAAATATTCATCAAAAGATGAACAGATAAAGAAAATAACCTATAATTTACAATGAAATATTAGCCATAAAAAAGAATAAACTACTGTAATTCAAAGCAACATGGATGAGCCTGGAGGACATTACGTTATAAGAAATAAGTCAGAAACAGAAATATAAATACTGCATTTTCTCACTCATATGTGGGAATGTAAAAAATAACCTATGGAAATAGAGCATGGGATTGTGGGTATTAGGAGCAGGGAAGGGTGGAGGGGAGCAGAGGATGAGATGAGGTTGATTAATAGATATAAAATTACAGCTAGATAGAAGGAATGAGTTATGATGTCCTGCAGCACTGTAGGTTGAATATGGTTAACCATAATTTATAATATATTTTCAAATGCTAGAAGAAAGGAATTGGAATGTTCACAACAAAAAGAAATTATATATATTTGAGGTGATAGATATGCTAATTAACCTGCTTTGATTATCACACAGTGGACACATGTAATGTTACTCTCTATCCCCAAAATATATACAGTTATTACATGTCAACTAAAAATAAAAGGAAAAAAAAGCAAGAGTCCATTTGATGAATTTGAAGAAAATGTTAACTTGGTGTGGCCAAAGCTCTCTAGGTAAGGCCACCTATAAACGACTGGCAGAGGAGATGACAAATGTGTTGGCAGATTGGCTATTTGTTTTTTGAAAGCTTACAAACAAATTGTACACAGTTGAGATTTAAGATGTCTAAGTTTGGTAGTAGTATTTTAGTAATTAAACTGTGTGGAGATAGAGGAGCCTACAGGATGAACAAGCAAACCCCAAATAATCAAATCTGGTTCTCACTTCCATCTAATGGACCCAAGCATTATGATTGGAATGGGAACAACTGGGTCTATTCCCACAACAACTGTGTACCTCTCCACGAACTGCTGTCCCAGAGCGGACTAAAAATTCAAATTGGATGTATTTTCCTTTGCCTATTCCAAAAAAAGGCACTTTATGGTCAGCACATTTTTAGAGACACTGAAAGATAAAGAGCCAAGACTGAAGCTTCATCCTGTTTTTGAGTTACTGTCTGTTCTTTTCCAATCTGTTTAAAGGACAGTTACATTGTGTGTAACAGCACTGTGGGGATAAAAAATGTGTTGCCTCCCACCTCCTCTCCATGTTCTGATTTTTAATTTCTTTGAAATTTTTTCTAGGTTTTTATCCACCTGATGATATACTTTTTCATTGAGAACGTTTACATACTTATACCTTAACATTAGTAACTTTACAACAACTAAGAACTAAATTTAAGATTAAATTTATAATCCAAATTTAAAAATGAAATTTAATTTCACTTACGTTAAAATAATGACTATCCTTTATTTTGCCCTCACTATACTAAGCCTATGTCTAAGTCAGTTTGCACTGCTATAATAACTACTATGAACAGGGTGACTTAAACAACAAACACTTAATTTTCACAGTTCTGGAGGCCAGGAAATTCACAATTGAAGTGTCATCTGATTCAGTTCCTAGTGCGGGTTCTCTTCCTGGTTTGTAGACGGCCATTTTCTTTGCTTTATTTTCACATGGTACAAAGAGAAATATCATCTCTCTCCTATCTCTTCTTATAAAGACACAAATTCTGTTTATGAGGGCTCTGCCCTCATTACCTAATTACTTCTCAAAGGACCTACCCCCAAATACTATCACATTGTAAACTAGGCATCAATATATGAATTATTTATTTATTTATTTATTTTGAGACAGTCTCACTGTGTTACCCAGGCTGGAGTGCAATGGCACGATCTCGGCTCACTGCAACTTCTGCCTCCTGGAGTTAAGCAATTCTCCTGCCTCAGCCTCCCAAGTAGCTTGGATTACAGGTGCCTGCTACCATGCCTGGCTGATTTTTGTATTTTTTAGTAGAGACAGGGTTTCACCATGTTGGCCAGGCTGGTCTTGAACTCCTAACCCCAAGTGATCCGCCTGCCTTGGCCTCCCAAAGTGTTGGGATTACAGGCATGAGCCAGCGCAACTGTCCCCAATAGATGAATTTTTAGTGAACACAGGCATTTAGTCCACAGTCACCTATTTTACTATAATTGACTCATTTTCACCTTTACTGACCTGAATTTTACATATGGAGAAAACAAAACTTAGGAATATTAAAACAACTCACCCAAAAGTTGTGCTCACCTTCTGTTTATATTAAATTTATTAGTGACAAGTCCATGTGAATATGTAGCAAAAGCTTTTGCAGAGGGTAAACAAACACCACACATTCCATTGTAGAAAAAAAAAAAAATTTTAACGGCAAAAAAATGAGAAATTCAGAATAGGAATTTACAATATTTCCTTTTAAAGAAATAAAGGATATTTGACTCCAATTAAAATTTTAAATTATGATAGTTCCATGCCACAGAGAAAATAAATAAATCATGCTTATTTGAAAGAAAAAGAATATAGAAGGCCTACAAAAAGTCTTTGAAAATAGGTAAAATGCATTATCATCTATTTTGAAGAAGAAAAATCACATGCTCAACAAATATAGAAACAGAAACAACCTTAATAGAAGTCAGGGAAATGCAAATAGAAGCCACAATGTGATACCCATTAAAATAGTATTGAAAAATATGTACAATAATAAGTTTCAAAAAAAGATGTGGTTTAACAATGTTTATTTTATATAACTATTGGAATATAAATTAACATAAATTATTGGGAAAGTAGTTTGATCTTCTTTGTAAAATTCAATATTCACGTATTCTATGACTCAGTCATTCCAGTTTTAGATATATACCCAAAATAAAATTGCATGTATATATTCCAGGAGACATAGAGAAGAATGTTCAATGCAACACAATCTGTAAGAGAAAAATCTAGAAATAACCAAAGTGCCTATCAATAGAAGAATAGATAAGTAAATTATAATATATTCACACCCTGGAATACTATGCAACAGTAAAAAACAAAAAATTAACTCTACATGTACAATATGAACAAATCTCAAAAATTTGTACATAGTACCATATTTTCCAATTTTTTGGCATAATAAATATGATGAAATTTAAAGTTATTTAATATTATGGACATCGATGTTTGTATGTATTTGCTCTTTTAGTTGACAAAAACAGAAAATGACATATTGTAGTTGGTTATTGCACCTTTGCCCGGCTGGTAAACGTAGGATGTAGCAAAACGTAGACTTCTTAGGGAAGCAAAAGATACCAAAGTAATACAACCGCAATAAAATAAACCACATCCTTTAGTTGAGGAGTAAGTCTCCATCAGAAAATAAGTTTTTTTTAAAAGACTAATGTCTTCTTCTGCTGCAGTCTACTAAATTTTATGTTCCCTTAAAGGTGCTATTTTAGCAAATAATTGTGACTCAAATTAGCATATCATGGCTTTTATGAAAAAAATCTGGTCAACAGAATTATAAATCCCTAAATAAGATCATTAGAATATTTTTTCATTTCAATTACCTTTTTTACTTTTAATGCATTGTAAATGTGAATACAGAAAATTAAAATATCCTTTCTTGAACTAAAAATGTCCTGTCATAGTGGTTCTCAAACTTTAGTGTGCATCAGAATCACCTGTTAAAAAACAAATTACACGACCCCAAACCCAGAGTTTCTGATTCAAGAGGTCTGGTATGGAGCCTACAAATTTGCCTTTCTAACAAATTTCCAGGCAATGCTGATGCTGTTGGTCTAAAGACCACAGTTTAAGAATCAATGACCATCAGTTTTTGCATTCCCATACCACCACGGAGAGGATATGTTTGATTGAAAGTCTTGTAACCAGGGTTCTGTTCACTGACTGTGCTCAGATGATCATGTCCACAGTTTCATCATCTATATAAACAAGGGGTTGAGTCCAATTGTCTCTAAGCTCGTTTCAATTCTAAAATTTTATGAGCCATTTCTCTTTCAAGATTCAGTCCCAAAGTCTGTGAATTTGCTCATCTCTTGATATTAGCTGACACATCATTTGCCAATACAAGTTCATAGAAATTTCATCAACATCTAATAGACTTGTGAAAATCAATATCCAGGAGAAAATCAAAAATATCTTTATTGTTTTTCTATAAATTCTTGATCAAAATAAGCGTTATATTTGCAAAAATATACTTCAGGCACTTATCAAAGTCAAATTGCAAAATTTTAGGGAGCTAGTCAAAACATTATTTATGATGTCAGAGTTTACCCTGTCTAAAAACGTGTTAAGTAACTTTACCTTGATTCTGACAGAAATTATCAACATGGAATTTTCTCCTAGATATTGACATGAGGAATAATGAACCCAGGTTCAAGAAGTTTTCTAATCTCAGAGATGAGCAGCTGACTTGCAAAGGCAAGGTAAGATTCTATTTAGCTCTTCTAATGAACACGAGTGAATATAACCTGAAGACTGAAATCTAGGGCCACCTTTTGTATCCTGGCTCCTCACCACTCTCTACTCACCATACCCCATTCCCCCACCCCCCACACCTCATTCGTGACCATTAGTATAAATGAATCTGAAGGCATGGGTGTCTTCCCTGTGGGATAAAGTCACTCTGGAGAAAAGAAAATGTACAATTAAACTAATACATATAGGATGTTTTTGCAAACAGTTTATATTCTCTCATAAATATGCTCCCTAAAAGTCTATTAACATCTTTATATTTATAGATACCATCAAGAGAAGATAAACTGTTGGGCCTCCATAGAGGTGTGATAAATGGTAGCACAGGCAACGATGAGAATGCAAGCCAGATTTTTGCCATTTATTTCAGGCTTTACTGCTTAGACGTTCCAGCCTGCAATATTATTAATATCCTTTGGCGATTAAAAGTGTCTCCAGGGAACTAAAGATGATTTGAAGGAAGAAAGTTCAGAATACTGACTCTTCTTTAACCATATTTCATGTTCCTTCCTTATTTTTGGTAATATGTTTGATAAACTCATAGCAGAATGTTAACATGAAACATTGTCTATGATTCTTATGCTTCTTATAGATACAATTCCAAAATAACTAGGATAGAAAATATTTTGTCCAGTTGGTGGTAATTCTAACCATATGAGCAGTGAAAAAATGTTTTAAATGAAGAATAGGTTTAATATCTGTTTGTATGATTTATAATGCCTCAAATTATTTTCTCTCCAGATGGGTAGTCTACTGATTATTGTTTATATTTTCCTCCCATTTTAGACTTGATTTAACTCAGCACCCTAGAAAAAGGAAAAACACTTTTCTGGCTTCTGGCATTATCCATGAAACTAAGAAGTTGGAAATGTATTTCCCTATGCATTTTATCCAAGATCAGTTTAGATCAGAGGGATGTGTGCTCGAGTATATGTGTGTTTGTGTGTGTGAGTGTATGTGTGTGTCTCTTTGCTGAGGGGTGTGTGTGTGTGTGTGTGTATGTGTGTGTGTGTCTTTGCAGGAGGACTGACCTTCCCCTGAAGTAGATCAAACCGCCACTGAGGAAGCATCTGTCGCCTTCTGTAGCTCATGAAGGATACCAGCCACTGCTGCTCAGTAATGAATCTGACTCAAAAGGAATTTAGTGTATATGGCAAGTGTCACACTAATGACCATGAGGACAAAATTATTTCATATCTGTTATGCAAACAGAGTGTCCTATCTTACCCAAATAAGTATGAGGAAGAGAAGAAAATCCGCAAAAACAAAGGTTCCAATGATCACTTGTTTCCAATAATGTGTTTTCTATTTGTTATATTCATTGATCATGTAATTGAATGGGGCACGCATGAATTTTTTCAACTGGTGTGCACTATTGAGCTTGTAAACCTGCACTCCAGTATTAGGAAATGTTATCACAGGTCCCTGATGCACATGCAGAAATATATGGAAATCTAGGTACAAGATTAAGTTGGGCAATACCCCATAGAAAATAATTAAAAGCTTGAGCAAGATTTTATTTACTTTTTAAATTTTTAATTTCTAATTTTTAAGGATGTGTAACAGTTGAACACATTTACAGGATACATCTGATATTTTGATATAAGCATACAATGGGGAATGATCAAATTAGCGTAATTGGGGTATTCATCATCTCAAGCATTCATCATTAGTTTGTTGAGCAAGGTTATAAAAAAGGTAGTCTTGCCAGTGCAAACACAGACCTACCACATACATATGCATCTGTGGTTACTGATTACCTGTACCCAGTACTTTTAAAATATCAATTTATTGGGTCCATACTTAGGAACACTTGCCATGGCCTGAAGAAAACACCAAAAAGAAAAATCTATCTCCTGTAGAACTATGGTGGAGGTAATTTCTACTCATATTTTGTGAGGTAAGCAGTATGGATATCATTTGCCATGTCTTATGGTTGTTTATGAATTTGATTTTCAAAGAATTACATAACTTGCTCAAGGTGATGAAACAGGTGTTAAGACCCAAAAAGTAGTTTTCTGACTCTAATTCCACGTTCGTTTTTCAATCTACCTCTCAGAACTCTGACATACATCCCATCAATTTATAGCACTCTTTTCCAGTTATATCATCATCATCATCAATCAGAGTGCCCTAGCACTTTCTTCACTGACATCATTGTGACTTCACTTGTGAGAAGCCTCCATACAAGAGTTTTCCTACTATTTGCCTTTGGTTTACTTTCTATCACCACCACTAATTACATAAAGATATGTTCTTTTAATTTACAAAACTTGATTCACAAGATTTTCTCACTTAGTTCTCCAGAACGATAATTTTCACTTTGTGTATGGCATTCTAGCTTTACAAAAAATTTACATTTAATTTTTATTAGATTATGAATACATATCATGAAACTGGCTATATATAATTGAATTACTTATAATTACTTACTATCACAGTTTGTAAAGCTTTCAACATTTCCTTCCAAGCACTCCTTAAGAGTCTTGTCTTTTTCATTTTGTAAAATCCTTCTTTTGGTTCTAACCCCTGGAATTTCAACCCTTTTTATTATCCTATACATCCACTGCAAAGTACTGATGTGTTATACGAGAGCTATCTAAAATCTCAGGCTTTTACAATGTCAGCAAATTTGGGTTTGGACCCTAGATCACAACCATCTGGATCTGAAATATTGTTTAAGCACTTGCTTCAAAGCAATTTTAAATCATTGATTTTTAAAATAGTTAATAAACTTCCATTTTTTCACATACTCATTTGAGTCACTCTTAATTTACATACCTGTTTTGAATACAAGATGATAATGTTTGTTTTCATGACCATTGGGCTGCCATTTTGATACAGAATCATATACTATTAGGGTGAAGAGAATTTCAAAATTACTACTCCATTTTTGCACTTTAAGATGAGTCATTAAAGTCAGATGACAATTTCATTTAAAATGGATTCCACAAAACTGCCATTCAAATTCTCCTTCAGTCATAGCTACAATGCTAGCAGTTGAGGAGAAGAGGTTAAAAAAAGAAGAAGAAAAGAAATAGAAACATCTCACTTTACAGATTTCACTTTGGAAAAGTAGAACACCTCACTCAGCTCTTTCTACACCCAGGGACTAGCACTTCCTGCCGAGTCACTTCTCCTCCATCTATGGAAACACAGGCAGCACCACAGGCATTTGTCAATCAAGAGCTGATCTGATCTGGCATAGTTCAGCCATTGAGACCTGAAATTCTCTAAAGGGGAAGAAAGGTGACAGTTTGAATAAATATAGGATCATTTCAGGCATGTAAGCCTTCTCAGGAGCCTCATCTTTCATGGTGAATGGGCAGCATTGATGTCATTACTTTTTAATTACTCGCTGGGTAGACAGGTGTCACCTGTCAGCCTGGAATGACTCTGGAGATTACACACTTCATGGACTCTCTCCTGACAGTCTCCTCTTGCAGAAGTATTCTTGTACTTTAATGGATTCTTAATATTTCAACTACATTCTCTTTACTTCACCTTAAACTAATTATTTCTATTTAGTACTTGTGCTGTTAAACCCATTCCCTATGTGCTTGCCTGGTGTCACTCCCTTCTCTGTAAAGGCTTTTCATTTCAGGTTGCCATCTGTGTGTGTGATGTTTATAATGGCACATATACTCGCTGATAACACGCTGATTATAGATTATCAGGGACCTACATAAGACTCAGAGTTAACATAATCTATGAAAATTATGATTTAAAAAAGATGAAATTTTCCTGTCCATAATATGAAGGAAATATTACAAGTAATAGATATATATCTGCACTCAGTTTCATAATGAAGTTTGGGGACAGAAATCCAAGAAATCAGCATCAATGTTATAATGACCAGCATTGAATAATATCTCATTTATTTTTTCAAAGTCTAATATCCTAAGTTTCAAGTGTCAATTGGATTCCATTTCATGGAGACATACAAAGGACACACATTTATATTAACTTTCTTCTGAATATGTAATTGTTACCAAAAACACAATCATACAACCAAAAGGGAAGAGAAAAGCACCACTAAATAACTGATATCACTGATACCCATAAAACACAGTGGAAGAGGCCACCAAGTAGAATGTTCTTGGAAGGGGCTTCAGACTAAAAGGAAACAATCTGTTTGGCAGAATTCTGAAGAGGGTTCAATAAGAGAAGCAAGTATTAGCCAGGCGCAGTGGCTCACGCCTGTAATACCAGCACTTTGGGAGGCCGAGGCGGGCGGATCACGAGGTCAGGAGATCCAGACCATCCTGGCTAACACGGTGAAACCCTGTCTCTGCTAAAAATACAAAAAATTAGCCGGGCGCAGTGGCGGGCGCCTGTAGTCCCAGCTACTTGGGAGGCTGAGGCAGGAGAATGGCATGAACCCTGGAGGCGCGGCTTGCAGTGAGCCCAGATTGCACTACTGCACGCCAGCCTGGGCGACAGGGTGAGATTCTGTCGGGAAAAAAAAAAAAAAAGGAGAAAGAAAAAAGAAAAAGAAGCAAGTATTATGATTGTTACAAATAAGTGTATTGAAGATGAAGGTATTACTGTCTTAAATCTACATACATAAAAATCGTAGAAATCCCTCCCCATAGATATGACTACTTCTCCAAAGAAATGCACAATGTGTATACATAAAAATCATAGAAATCCCTCCCCAAAGATATGACTACTTCTCTGAAGAAATGCACAATGTGTTTACCATCTAGATCTTTACTATCTAACCAATTTTTTAAAAAGCCAAAAAGCAGGTTTTTCTCAGTTAACACTAAATAGACTATCTGAAAACAGTTACAGAAATGTGACCGTTATTAACGCAGAGCAAAACCTTCCTCTTTCTATCAGTCAACATTTGATTTGTTCTTCAATATGATTAGAAAATTATTAATTACCAGATATTAGAGGAGAGCCTATAGTTAAAAAAAAAAAAGAAATGCCATGATAAACACAAAACATCTGGCTTCAGAGGAAGCAGAAATGTTTCAAGAAAGAGAAAATAATTGTAAATATATTTAATTACTGCCCTCAGAAAGATTCAAGGAAACACTGTGTCTGTAAAAATATCAAGATTCATTTTTTTAAAAGAAACACTTCAGAAAAATAAGGAATTTTTCAAAATGTAATACATGGTAACAAAATTAAAAATGCATCAACAGGCCAGGTGCAGTGGCTCACGCCTGTAATACCAGTACTTTGGGAGGCCAAGGCGGGAGGATCATGAGGTCAGCAGTTTGAGACCAGCCTGACTAACACGATAAAACTCCGTCTCTACTAAAAAACAAACAAACAAACAAACAAAATTAGCCAGGGTTGGTGGCGGGCACCTGTAGTCCCAGGTACTTGGGAGGCTGAGGCAGGAGAATGGCGTGAACCTGGGAGGCGGAGCTTGCAGTGAGCCGAGATCACTCCACTGCACTTCAGCCTGGGTGACAGAGTGAGACTCCATCTCAAAAAATAAATAAATAAATAAGTATCAACAGAAGTATGGAAAGTAAACTCAAGGAAATATGGCAGACCAAAAGAAAATACAAGATGTAAGGTAAACATTTTGTTTTCAAACTAGGAGATGCAATTGTATATTATGTAATTTCTGCAGAAAGGGTTAATAAACAAAACTGACTGGGAAAAGTTGGGAAATATATGCTTTTTAAGAGTTAAATTGAATCACCACGTCTTCAAGGTAGTTAAAGCAATTCTTCAAACTTTCTACATCCTTACTGATTTTTGCTTGTTCAATGACTAAGAACATTACAATCTCCTGCTGTGATTATTGATTAGTCTATTTCTCCTTGTAGGTGTGTAATTCTAGACTAATTAATTTGGTATAGGCAAACAAATTTTTATATCTTCTTAAAGAACTAAAATGTTGTATAAAGAATCAACTTTTTAAGAGCCCAAATAGCCAAAGAAATCCTAAGCAAAAAGAAAAATTTATAGGCATCACATTATCCAACTTTAACTTATGCTAACAAGGCTATTGTAACCAATACAGCATGGTACTAGTATAAAAGTAGCTACATTGCCCAATGGAACAGAATAGAGAACGTAGAAACAAAGTCAAATAATTAAAACCAATTGATCTTTGAAAAAGCGTGTGAAAACATAAACTGGGGGAAGGATACCCTATTCAATAACAGTGGGTAATAACCTCCTCTGAGCTAAAAGAGCATGTCGTAACCCAACGCAAGGAGGCTAAGAACCTTGCAAAGAGGTTATAGGTATTGCTAACTAGAATAACCAGTTTAGAGAAGAACACAAATGACCTGATGGAGCTGAAAAACATAGCACGAGAACTTCGTGAAGCATACACAAGTATCAATAGCTGAATTGATCAAGCAGAAGAAAGGATATCAGAGATTGAAGATCAACTTAATGAAACAAAGCATGAAGACCAGATTAGAGGAAAAAAATGAAAAGGAATAAACAAAGCCTCCAAGAAATATGGGACTATGTGTAAAGACCAAACCTACATTTGGTTGGTGTACCTGAAAGTGACGGGGAGAATGGAACCAAGTTGGATATTATCCAGGAGAATTTCCCCAACCTAGCAAGACAGGCCAACATACAAATTCAGAAAATACAGAGATCACCACAAAGGGTCCCTCGAGAAGAGCAACTCCAAGACACAGGATTGTTAGATTCACCAAGGTTGAAATGAAGGAAAAATTCTTAAGGGCAGCCAGAGAGAAAGGTCAAGTTACCCACAAAGGGAAGTCCATTAGACTAACAGTGGATCTCTCAGCAGAAACCCTAGAAGCCAGAAGAGAGTGGGGGCCAATATTCAACTTTTCTTTTCTTTTCTTTTTTTTTTTTTTTTTTTTTGAGAAGTAGTCTCGCTCTGTCGCCCAAGCTGGAGTGCAGTGGCACAATCTTGGCTCACTGCGAGCTCCACCTCCCAGGTTCATGCCATTCTCCCACCTCAGCCTCCCAAGTAGCTGGGACGACAGGTGCCCGCCACCATGCCCATCTAATTTTGTTTTTGTATTTTTAGTAGAGACATGGTTTCACCTTGTTAGCCAGGATAGTCAACATTCTTAAAGAAAATAATTTTCAATCCAAAATTTCGTATCAGGCTAACTAAACTTCATAAGCAAAGGAGAAATAAAATCCTTTACAGACAAGCAAATGCTGAGAGATTTTGTCACCACCAGCCTGCCTTACAAGAGTTCCAGAAGGAAGCAGTAAACATGGAAAAGAAAAACCGGTACCAGAAACTGCAAAAATATACCAGTTTGTAAAGACCATCGACACTATTAAGAAACTACATCAAATAATGGGCAAAATAACCAGCTAGAATCATAATGACAGGATCAAATTCACACATAACAACATTAACCTTAAATGTAAATGGGCTAAATGCCCCAGTTAAAAGACACAGACTGGCAAAATGAATAAAAAGTCAAGACCCATTGGTGTGATGTATTCAGGAGATCCATCTCATGTGCAAAGACACACATAGGCTCAAAATAAAGGGATGGTGGAAGAGTTACCAAGCAAATGGAAAGCAAAAAAAAAAAAAGCAGGTGTCGGAAACCTAGTCTCTAATAAAACAGACTTTAAACCAACAAAGATCAAAAGAGACAAAGAAGGTCATTACACAATGGTAAAGAGATCAATGCAACAAAAAGAACTAACTATCCTAAATATATATGTACCCAATACAGAAGCACCCAGATTCATAAAGCAAGTTCTTAGAGACCTACAAACAGACTTAGACTCCCACACAATAATAGTGGGAGACTTTAACACCCCACTGTCAATATTAGACAGATTAACGAGACAGAAAATTAACAAGGATATCCAGGACTTGAACTCAGTTCTGGACCAATCGGACCTAATAGACATCTACAGAACTCTCTACCCTAAATCAACAGAATATACATTCTTCTCAGCACCACATCACACTTATTCTAAAATTGACAACATAATTGGAAGTAAAACTCTCATCAGCAAATGCAAAAGAATGGAAATCATAACAAACAGTCTCTCAGACCACAGAACAATCAAATTAGAACTCAGGTTTAAGAAATTCACTCAAAACCGCACAACTACATGGAACCTGAACAACCTGCTCCTGAATGACCACTGGATAAATAATGAAATGAAGACAGAAGTAAAGATATTCTTTGAAACCAATGAGAAAGACAAAATATACCAGAATCTCTAGGACACATTTAAAGCAGTGTGTAGAGGGAAATTTGTAATGCTAAATGCCCAATAGAGAAAGTAGGAAAGATCTAAATTCAACACCTTAACATCACAATTAAAAGAACTAGAGAAGCAAGAGCAAACACATTCAAAAGCTAGCACAAAACAAGAAATAACTATGATCAGAGCAGAACTAAAGGAGATAGACACATGAAAACCCTTCAAAAACTCAATGAATCTAGGAGCTGGTTTTTTGAAAAGATCAACAAAATAGACTGCTAGCCAGACTAATAAAGAAGAAAAGAGAGAAGAATCAAAAAGACATAATAAAAAATGATAAAGGGGATATCACCACCAATCCCACAGAAATACAAACTACCATCAGAGAATACTATAAACATCTCTACTCAAATAAACTAGAAAATCTAGAAGAAATGGATAAATTCCTGGATACATACACCCTCCCAAGACTAAACAAGGAAGAAGTCGAATCCCTGAATAGAACAATAACAAGTTCTAAAATTGAGGCAGTAATTAATAGCCTACCAACCAAAAAGAGTCCAGGACTAAATGGATTCAGTCAAATTCTACCAGAGGTACAAAGAGGATCTGGTACCATTCCTTCTGAAACTATTCCACACAATAGAAATTGAGGGAATCCTCCCTAACTCATTTTATGAGGCCAGCACCATCCTGATACCAAAACCTGGCAGAGACACAACAAAAAAAGAAAATTTCAGGCAAATATCCTTGATGAACATCGATGTAAAAATCCTCAATAAAATGCTGGCAAACCAAATCCAGCAGCACATCAAAAATCTTATCCACCACGACCAATTCAGCTTCATCCCTGCATACAAGGCTGGTTGAACATATGCAAATTGATAAACAAAATTCATCACATAAACAGAACCAATGACAAAAACCACATGATTATCTCAATAGATGCAGAAAAGGCCTTTGACAAAATTCAACAGCCTTTATGCTAAAAACTCTCAATAAACTAGGTATTGATGGAACTTATCTCAAAATAATAAGAGCTATTTACGACAAACCCACAGACAATATCATGCTGAATGGGCAAAAACTGGAAGCATTCCCTTTGAAAACTGGCAAAAGACAAGGAGGCCCTCTCTCACAACTCCTGTTCAACATAGCGTTGGAATTTCTGGCCAGCACAATCAGGCAAGAAAAAGAAATAAAGGGTATTCAGTTAGGAAAAGAGGAAGTCAAATTGTCCGTGTTCGCAGATGACATTATTGTATATTTAGAAAATTCCATTCTATCAGCCCAATAGCAACTTCAGCAAAGTCTCAGGATACAAAATCAATGTGCAAAAATCACAAGCATTCCTATACACCAATAACAGATAAACAGAGAGCCAAATCATGAGTGAAGTCCCATTCACAACTGCTACAAAGACAATAAAATACCTAGGAATCCAACTTACAAGGACTGTGAAGGACCTCTTCAAGGAGAACTACAAACCACTGCTCAATGAAATGAAAGAGAACACAAACAAATGGAAGAATATTCCATGCTTGTGGATAGGAAGAATCAATATCGTGAAAATGGTCATAATGCCCAAAGTAATTCATACACTCAATGGTATCCCCATCAAGCTACCAATGACTTTCTTCACAGAATTGGAAAAAGCTACATTGAATTTCATACGGAACCAAAATGTGCCCACATAGACAAGAAAATCCTAAGTAAATGAACAACGCTGAAGGCATCATGGTACCTAACCTCAAACTACACTACAAGGCTACAGCAACAAAAACAGCATGGTACTGGTACCAAAACAGAGATATAGACCAATGGAACAGAACAGAGCCCTCAGAAGTAACACCACACATCTACAACTATCTGATCTTTGACAAGCCTGACAAAAACAAGCAATGGGGAAAGGATTCCCTATTTAATAAATGGTGTTGGGAAAACTGGCTAGCCTAATGCAGAAAGCTGAAACTGGATCCCTTCCTAACACTTTATATAAAAATTAACTTAAGATGGATTAAAGACTCATATGTAAGACCTAAAACCATAAAAACCCTACAAGAAAACCTAGGCAACACCATTCAGGACATAAGTATGGGCAAAGACTTCATGACTAAAACACCAAAAGCAATGGAAACAAAAGACAAAACTGACAAATCGGATCTAATTAAACTAAAGAACTTCTGCACAGGAAAAGAAACTATCATCAGAGTGAACAGGCAACCTACAGAATGGGAGAAAATTTTTGTAATCTATCCACCTGACAAAGAGCTAATGTCCAGAATCTACAATGAACTTAAGCAAATTTACGAGAAAAAAAACAACCCCATAAAAAAGTGGGTGAAGATATGAACAGACACTTCTCAAAAGAAGACTTTTATGCAGCAAACAAACATATGAAAAAATGCTCATCATCACTGGTCATCAGAGAAAAGCAAATCAAAACTATAATAAGATAGCATCTCATGCCAGTTAGAATGGTGATCATTAAAAAGTTAGGAAACAACAGATGCTGAAGACATAGGAATGCTTTTACAGGTTGGTGGGAGTGTAAATTAGTTCAACAATTGTGGAAGACAGTGTGGCAATTCCTCAAGGATCTAGAACAAGACATACCACTTGACCCAGCAATTCCATTATTGGGTATATACCCAAAGGATTATAAAACATTCTACTATAAAGATACATGCATAGGTATGTTTACTGTGGCACTGTTCACAATAGCAAAGACTCGGAACCAACCTAAATGCCCATCAATGATAGACTGGATAAAGTAAATGTGGCACATATACAGCATAGAATACTACGCAGCCATGAAAAGGGTGAGTTCATGTCCTTTGCGGGGACATGGATGAACCTGGGAATCATCATTCTCAGCAAACTAATACAGGAACAGAGAACCAAACACTGCATGTTCTCACTCGTAAGTGTGAGTTGAACAATGAGAACATATGGACACAGGGAAAGGAACATCACACACCAGGGCCTTTCAGGGGTTCAGGGGTGGAAGAGGGATAGCATTAGGAGAAATACCTAATGTAGATGACAGGTTGATGGATGCAGCAAACCACCATGTCACATGTATACCTATGTAACAAACCTGCATGTTCTGCACACATACCCCAGAACTTGAAGTATAATCAACAATAAATAAATAAATACATAAGATAAAATAAAAAGTTCTCACTCCAGTTTAAAGAAACTTAATTTCTGATTAAAAGGTATAGTTAATGTACGGATGCTAGTCAGCAGATCCATACTACTAATAATAACAATGTCTTTAGCTCTATATCATTTATGTTAAACATTGTTATAACAAAAATAAACTAAAATAATAATTTTCTTAAGTAAAGAAAGAAAAATAATTCAAAGCAGCTTTTAAGTTTTGCTTTGTAAATTCATAAAGAAATTCTTTTTCTGAAATTTGCTTTTCTATCAGTATTTTATGAGTGCTCTGCTGGGTGATACAGTTTATAAGGAAAAAATATTAAATTTGAGATGTACTTCATTTGTCATGAAGAAAAATTATATTACTTCTTATGTAAAAGTTTGATGTATTCATATAAAGCAAAAATTCTTAAAATCAACTTACTTTTCATTTAGATGACACCACTAAAATTTTAAAGTGGTATATCATTTAAAAAAATAAGATTAATGCACAGTTAAATGATCCAGAAAATGCTTGCTTAAATCCTATATTTTAAACTTCAAAGTAAAATTTAATTGTATTTCACCTTTCAAGTATAACTAAGGTGTTATTTTGGCATAATCTCAGAAAAGAAATATTTTACATTAGAATGATTTTACATCCATGCCCATAGAATAGTTTCTTTACCTGACTCCCAAACATTGATGACACTTTTCTAAATATTTTAAAGGTTCTACTTGTGATGGAAGAAATCAAAATTCGTTGTTTTATCTAAAACACAAAGTTCAAAATTTTAATACTTTAACATTAGAAGTTTAAAGTAACATTTTGTAATCTTTAGACATCTTAACATTAAATTAAATGTATTTATAAAACAGGAAAAAACAAATAGTATAATTACTTTATATTTTTTGTCTCTATTTAAACAGTCAGTGAGCTGTTTTATTACATCTATCTCTAAAATTCCATAGCTTTTATTGTTTATTTTTATGGATAAATTTCAGGAAGGTTTATTGAAAACAGTTAATAAAATAGCAAATTCATTTCTGTTCATTGGTTGCTACAAACGATCCAAAAAAATGTCAATAGGAAAAATAGATTTGACTTTTATAAAGTTTTATTGAGTGTTCTGGTGACTGAAGGACACATTTACCGCAATGGTGGACACTTTAGAAGCCAAATGTTGAACCAGCCTTGCATCCCAAGGATGAAGCCAACTTGATCATGGTAGATGCTTTTTGATGTGCTGCTGGATTCAGTTTGCCAGTATTTTATTGAGGATTTTTGCATCGATGTTCATCAGGGATATTGGTCTAAAATTCTCTTTTTTTGTTGTGTCTCTGCCAGGCTTTGGTATCAGGATGATGTTGGCCTCATAAAATGAGTTAGGGAAGATTCCCTCTTTTTCTGTTGATTGGAATAGTTTCAGAAGGAATGGTACCAGCTCCTCCTTGTACCTCTGGTAGAATTCGGCTGTGAATCTGTCTGGTCCTGGACTTTTTTTGGTTGGTAGGCTATTAATTATTGCCTCAATTTCAGAGCCTGTTATTGGTCTATTCAGGGATTCAACTTCTTCCTGGTTTAGTCTTGGGAAAGTGTATGTGTCCAGGAATTTATCCATTTCTTCTAGGTTTTCTAGTTTATTTGCATAGAGGTGTTTTTAGTATTCTCTGGTGGTAGTTTGTATTTCTGTGGGATCGGTGGTGAAATCCTCTTGATCATTTTTTATTGCATCTATTTGATTCTTCTCTCTTTTCTTCTTTATTAGTCTTGCTAGCAGTCTATCAATTTTGCTGATCTTTGCAAAAAACCAGCTCCTGGATTCATCGATTTTTTGAAGGGTTTTCCATGTCTCTATCTCCTTCAGTTCTGCTCTGATCTTAGTTATTTCTTGCCTTCTTCATCCCTGGGATGCAAGGCTGGTACAACATATGCAAAACAAAAAACGTAATCCAGCATATAAACAGAACCAAAGAAAAAAACCACCAGATAATCTCAATAGATGCAGAAAAGGCCTTTGCCAAAACTCAGAAGCCCTTCATGCTAAAAACTCTCAATAAATTTGTTATTGATGGGACGTATCTCAAAATAATAAGAGCTATTTATGACAAACCCGCAGCCAATACATACTGAATGGGCAAAAACTGGAAGCATTCCCCTTGAAAACTGGCAAAAGGCAGGGATGCCCTTTATCACCATTCCTATTCAACATAGTGTTGGAAGTTCTGGCCAGGGAATTCAGGCAAAATTAAGAAATAAAGGGTATTCAATTAGAAAAAGAGGAAGTCAAATTGTCCCTGTTTGCAGATGACATGATTGTATATTTAGAAAACCCCATCATCTCAGCCCAAAATCTCCTTAAGCTGATAAGAAACTTCAGTAAAGTCTCAGGATATAAAATGAATGTGCAAAAGTCACTAGCATTCCTATACATGAATAACAGACAAACAGAGAGCCAAATCATGAGTGAACTCCCATTCACAATTGCTTCAAAGAGAATAAAATACCTAGGAATTCAACTTACAAGGGATGTGAAGGACCTCTTCAAGAACTACAAACCACTGCTCAGTGAAATAAAAGAGGACACAAACAAATGGAAGAACATTCCATGATCACGGATAGGAAGAATCAATATCGTGAAAATGGCCATACTGCCCAAAGTAATTTATATATTCAATGCCATCCCCATTACAATACCAATGACTTTCTTCACAGAAAAGGAAAAAACTACTTTAATGTTCATTTGGAACCAAAAAAGAGCCCACATTGCCAAGACAGTCCTAAGCCAAAAGAACAAAGCTGGAGGCAACATGCTATCTGACTTCAAACTACACTGCAAGGCTACAGTAACCAAAGCAGCATGGTACTGGTACCAAAACAGAGATATAAACCAATGGAACAGAACAGAGCCCTCAGAAATAATATCACACATCTACAACCATCTGATCTTTGACAAACCTGACAAAAACAAGAAATGGGGAAAGGATTCCCTATTTAATAAATGCTGCTGGGAAAACTGGTTAGCCATATATAGAAAGCTGAAACTGGATCCCTTCCTTACACCTTATACAAAAATTAATTCATGATGGATTAGAGACTTAAATGTTAGACCTAAAACCACAAAAAATCCTAGAAGAAAACCTAGGCAATACCATTCAGGACATAGGCGTGGGCAAGTACTTCATGTCTAAAACACCAAAAGCAATGGCAACAAAAGCCAAAATTGACAAATCGGATCTAATTAAACTAAAGAGCTTCTGCACAGCAAAAGAAACTATCATCAGAGTGAACAGGCAACCTACAGAATGGGATAACATTTTTGCAATCTACTTATCTGATAAAGGGCTAATATCCAGAACCTACAAAGAACACAAACAAATTTACAAGAAAAAAAAAAAAAAACAATCTCATCAAAAAGTGGGCAAAGGATATGAACAGACACTTCCAAAGGAAGACATTTATGCAGCCAACAGAGACATGAAAAAATGCTCATCATCACTAGCCATCAAAGAAATGCAAATCAAAACCACAATGAGATACCATCTCACACCAGTTAGAATGTTGATCCTTAAAAAGTCAGGAAACAACAGACGCTGGAGAGGATGTGAAGAAATAGGAACACTTTTACACTGTTAGTGGGACTGTAATCTAGTTCAACCATTGTGGAAGACAGTGTGGCGATTCCTCAAGGATCTAGAACTAGAAATACCATTTGACCCAGCCA
>NW_012107452.1:341742-342284 GCF_000951045.1 Mandrillus leucophaeus
CAAAAAACCAGCTCCTGGATTCATCGATTTTTTGAAGGGTTTTCCATGTCTCTATCTCCTTCAGTTCTGCTCTGATCTTAGTTATTTCTTGCCTTCTTCATCCCTGGGATGCAAGGCTGGTACAACATATGCAAAACAAAAAACGTAATCCAGCATATAAACAGAACCAAAGAAAAAAACCACCAGATAATCTCAATAGATGCAGAAAAGGCCTTTGCCAAAACTCAGAAGCCCTTCATGCTAAAAACTCTCAATAAATTTGTTATTGATGGGACGTATCTCAAAATAATAAGAGCTATTTATGACAAACCCGCAGCCAATACATACTGAATGGGCAAAAACTGGAAGCATTCCCCTTGAAAACTGGCAAAAGGCAGGGATGCCCTTTATCACCATTCCTATTCAACATAGTGTTGGAAGTTCTGGCCAGGGAATTCAGGCAAAATTAAGAAATAAAGGGTATTCAATTAGAAAAAGAGGAAGTCAAATTGTCCCTGTTTGCAGATGACATGATTGTATATTTAGAAAACCCCATCATCTCA